>NW_024581098.1:3021830-3278004 GCF_017639235.1 Corvus kubaryi
GGCGGCAGCTCCGGGCCCGGCGGGGGCCGCGGCCCAGGCGCCGGGAGGCGGCGGGCGGGCGTCTGCCGGGAACGGGGGGCGGGAGCAGGTGGCGCCTTTCCGCCCCGTCGGCGCGTTTCGCTCGGGGGTCTCCCGCCAGCCCCGGCTGCTGTCAGGCTGCTCTGGGCCGTAATTCGGCACAAAGCGTAACCCCGGTCCTGTCAATTAACAGCGGCGAGTTAAGAGGTGCGAGCACGGCGCGCGTTCCAGCCGAGGTGCCTGTTGCCAGCTGCGATCTGACCGGCGGCCTCAGCCTTGCTGCTGCCCGCCTGCGCAGCCACAGAATCACGGAATCGCAGAATGGATCAACTTGGAAGGGACCACATGTGGTCCAAACTCCCTGCTCGAGCAGAGTCATCCTAGAACACATGGCACAGAATTACATCCAGATGGTTCTGGAATATCTTCAGTGAGGGAGACTGCACAACCTCTCTGGACAATCTGTTCCATTGCATGGTCACTGCACAATAAAGAAGTTCTTCCTCACAGTCAGGTGGAACTTCCTGTGCCTCAGTTTCTGCCCATTACCTCTTGTCCTATTGCTTGGCACCACCGAGAAGAGCCTGGCTCCATCTTCTTGGCCCCCCCTCTTTAGATACTTACAGACATTGAGAAAGAAAGTCACCCCAAGTACCCTTATAGTGAGCACGGCTGCAGCCACCAAATACTGCCACTGGCTCCCTAGCAGATAGCTCTTCTGCTTTTGGCAAGCCAGTCAAGCATTATAGAGTAATGTGTATTTGACAGCAAAATACAGCTATTTAGCAGCCATGCAAGACACCTCCGGTTCACCAGCCATGCAGTGACTTTGACAAGAAGCAAGGCGGCTGTGTAACAGGACTCACAGCACCAGGACAGAGAGCTGGGCCAGGAGGGAGGCATGGAACATCTGCCCCTGCAGAGAGGGGCAGCTACAGAGCACAGGCAGCCACCCATGCTAGGGATCAGAGCAGATGCAGGATCTGAAATCCATGCTCTCAAGGAGAAACTGCACGTAACACTTGACAACATCGAATGGTCACGACCCAAGTTTGAAGTCTCTTTTGAAGGAACAGCATCTCTACTAATTCAATTCCCACTCTGAGCACACCAGGGCAGTGGTTCAAGGATGACTCGGAGGGAAGGCTGCCATTTCCTGACTCACCATCCCCGTTTCCTGTAGCCTGGCCTTTCAAGTCTCCGTCCCGTTACCAGCTCCTGAAGTGAACCCTCTTATCGTGTGAAGTGTGATGAAGTCACATCCCCCCCCCAGACTGTGTCTATACATACTCTCCCTCCTCCATGTTTTTGTCTGGGAATTTGTTGCTCATACTGTTAACAAGAACATTTTTCTCACTAAGATCCAAGTAAAATTATTCATAAAATGAATCAGGTTTGCCAGTAACTGCATGGACTATGAAAGTGGATTAAATTATTTTGTACTTAATGATGCACTGATGCTGTGAAAAGGTTTCCTATCAGGCTTTATTCATAAAAAGTTGAAAAGTCACCTGGTAGTGCTCCTCCTGTCAAAAACACAAGTAGAATGAAGACAGGTATTCAGTAAAGAGACCTCCCATTAACAACAGCAGTTTTGAGATAGGGACGATACTCCCCAAAGTATTCCTCACTATCTCAGTGATACCGTGCATGCTTTATCTTCCTCCTCTGAAAAAACCACAGAAGAATAGACCTGAACAAGAACATACACTGAGAGATTTCACAGTGAGAGGTCACAATCTTATAGCTATAAACTTAACCAATTAACTGTGTCTGTTTTGGTCTGTTCAGGCAAACCTAATTAACAGCTTCAAGCAGCATTTTGCAAATTTCCAGACCTAATCTTAAAATACATAAATCACATGGGAATACTGCACTTAGCCCCTGATCTGCTCCGTTAATTTCTGCAGAGACCTTTTATGCAGCTCTACTCAGCTTCATTCAAGTCTACAAAACTCTAATAAAAAAGGTGACATTTTCTGTGGTACATGTCACCCCCGGCTGTGAGCTTGCCTTGAGTAGCCTTAAGGAGATGTACTCTGAGCCCAGCGAACGGGCAGGAAAGGCAACCACTCTGACCATACCTGCAGTGCCAGGCAATGGAAATTCAGAGCCCTCTGTTTTAAAAAGAAAGACAGGACCACTCAAAGCTTTGCACAAGCCTGGAAAAATTACCTTGGAACAAGGGAAAACAAGAGGAGATAAAAAGTGATTCATTTTCTATGCCAATATCCTGGCTGTGAAGTAAAGCGAGCAGAATTTCCGGAATTTCTGCAAACAAAAGTATTCTTATGCAAAACAGTCGGTAGCAAGGGTGAAGAAATAATGTCCAACAGAAAAGAAAATAGAAGGGGAAAGGGAAAGGGAAAGAGAAAGGGAAAGGGAAAGGGAGAGGGAAAAGGAAAGGGAGCAGAAATATGGAGAGAAAATACCGCAGTGAAATTCATTGTGGAAAAACGCTCTTAATAAAACTGCATTGCAACTAATATATAACTAATAGGAAATAAAAGGGTGCTGTATGAGAAAGAGCAAATGCTCACAATACTGAAGAGGGAGCCACAAATGAACTATGAACTGATGGGACATTAAAGGCATCTGGCCTGCAGTACGCAAGAATAGTTTCAGCAGCCTGGCCCTGCTGCTAAGACCTATCTTAGCAATATCCCAAATCCATGCCATGGGCAACTTTAGTGATCACCAACCCTGCACAATAATTTGGACTCATAGGAAGGAAATGCAGACACAGGGGCCAAAAGGGCCCTGCATATCCTCTTGATCTGGCCTCCATCTATGCCAGTAGCTTACTTTTCAGAGAAACGGCCTTACGGAATGCAGATGGAGACACAGGTCTGCTTCCTCTTGAGGTGCTCTGTAAACTCTTCTGGCTTGCAATGCTGCGGTCACCCAACTGGAGATCTCCCTAGTGGTGCTTGCAGCTTTATTTTCCATGCCACACACTGGATGGACCTCATTTTCAACATTTACTGTGGATCTCTTCTTTATTTTCTTTGGTCTTCCATCTCTGTTGCCACCAACATACAAACAATTTAAGAAGAATTTTTTCTGGCTGAGGGAAGCAACATAACAAAGCAGGGAATAATAGATACAAAATGAACTTCTGTGGCTGAGAAGGTGTCTCGGTTTTGGAGACAAAACTTCAGGAGGAAACACTCTGGAGTCAGTGTTTCCTCCGAAGGGAAAATGGCCTCCCCTTTTCCTCCACCAATAAGACAAGTGGGTCACAGCAAGTGAGAGTGGAAAAAAAAAAAAACAACTGTTTATTAACACACAAACAAAACAGGGTAGAACAGGATAAAAAAACCCTCAAAATACAACAAATTCCCGGAGAGGGAACAGACATGCAGGTTCAGACCAACCAGGGCCACCCCACGGGCCTGCCAGGGCTGTCCCCGCAGGCTCCGCGGATCAGCGAGGAGGGAAGTGAGACAGTGAGGCAAGCGGAAGGAAAGGGAAAAAAGAACAAGAAAAAAAACCCCAACAGAACCTTTTCCCAGCTAGCTGGAACACAAAGGAAACCCAAAAAAACCAGCACAGAGCTCCCGGTGCACTCCCTCCCGAGCCCTGCCCAGACCCCCAGAGCCCCGAGCCGCTGGGCTGAGCCGTTCAACTGCCCCGCACTCGGTGCCGTGGCCCCGCCCCCGGGTCCATCTTAAAGGCACGGAGTCCTTGGGCATTGAGCGGACGGTTAAGGAATAAAGCAGCTTCATAACGTCACCCCAGGACAGAAGGGTTCCATGTTGGGCAGACATAATAACAGCAGCAAGCAAATACAAAATCAATTAACCCATACCAAAAAAATTACTGGGGACTACATGGGAAACAAGTTGCAGAGGTACAAAGCTCAGTCTGCCCTAAGAAAGCCAAAAAGGCTGTTGACAAGTAAGTTTATCATTCTGTGTCCTGCCAACCTCCTATTACAGCATCCAGCAACCATCAGCCCACCCAAGTCCTACTGTCAAAGGAGCTGTATGTTCTCGCTGACAAATGTAAAGAGTCGTGGAAAAATACGTCCAAACCCCAAAGCCTCACACACAGCACCTTACAGTTTTTAACTGTTATAAAACCACCCTGAGTAATTTCCAAAATCACAGCCAGACCCTAATGAATAACTTTTCATAACAATGTTGTGGATGTTTCTGTTAACATGTTGAGTGTATAATTTTTAATTTCTTTGTTTGGAGCTGCTCTGTGCTAGTAGACATTATGTTCCTTTCAGGAGACAGCAGACAACAATGTGGCTGTACTCAGGGGGCATCTTCGGGAAGGACGAGGAAATTGTGCTTTTCCAAGAGCAGTTGAGCAACTTTTCGGGGAAAAAGTTTCTGGAGTACAGAACAAATCTTGACAGAGTGGTGAAACACACAAGGTGTAGGGGGCTTCAGAAGAAGCAGAAGGGAGAGCTCTGAGAGGCAGAGAAGACATCACAACCAAGAGCCCAAGTTGATGCAAATACTTCTCTCAAGATGCTGAGAGGGCATTGTGGAGACTTCCTCACAGTGCAGGAAGCCACTGAAAATTGTGGGCTGAGAAAAAGACCAGAACATAAGGACACATTGCTTAATAGAGGGGAAGGTAGAAATGGGTTAAAAGCCTTACATTTCCATTGTCCCCAGGTTTCTTCCTTTAAAAAAAAAAAAAGAATGTTCTGGCTTATCTTCTAATGAAATCATGGGGTTTTGGCAGCATATATGCTAAAACTTGAATGATAGAAAGGATTAGCATGATGCCTGCACAAGTCAGTTTGGGGATGAAAAGAAGTCTCCACAGCAGAGCAAAGATACTGATATACTGGAGCAAATCCAGCAGCAGGCCACCAGACTGGTCAGGGGGCTGGAGCACAGGCATATGAGAAGATGCCTAGAGGGATAAGTCCATTCAGCTTGGAGAAGAGGAGGGTCAGAGAAGACCTGACTGCTGAAACTACCTGGCCTTGGGCTACAGATAAGACAGAGCCGGATTCTCTTGCATGTGTCCAATGATAGGCAATGGACTTAAGATGGAGCATGGGAAACTTTAATTAAGTATAAGAAAAATGTTTTACCATAAAGATGGTCAAATACTGGAGTTGGGGATGTGGGCTTTCCATCTTTGAGGGGTATAAAGGGCTTGACTAGGCATGGCCTTGAGCTAGCTGATCTAGCTGGACCTCCATGGAGCAGGGGGATGGACTAGATGACCCCCCAGAGGACCCTTCTAATGTAAACTGTTCTGTGATTCTGTGAAACTCAGCTTTCTAGGTTCAAAGAGCTGATGTTTTCGGATGTTCTTCACCTTAAAGACAAGATGTAAGAAAGATCCCTACCAGAGATACAACCTGCCTAGGCTAATTAAAAAATGTCATGTCATTTTTGAGAACAGTGTTTATATTCTATGCTGTGGTTGTAATATTAGAAAAGCAATACTTCTTGTTTGTATGTCCTGCAAGACGCCGCTGTCTTGGGCACTTGATTCTGTCTGTTTTACCTTTGTGCCTTGCTCTCAGCCCTTAACTTGCACCAACACTTATCCCTATCCTATTGCTTACCCCTTAAGGATTGAAAAGGTTTCTAAAGGTTTCTTATATATATAGTAGTCTGTATAATTGTAGGATAATGAAGGTCCAGATACACATAATTTGTGTCCTCCTCCTTTTGTTTTTTTCTCAAAGGAAATATGTATCCTCATCCAGTGTTTTGCCCTGTCTTCCAAATTACAAACGGTAGTTACAAAAGGGTTAGGTTTTTTACCCGCATATATGCACATGCACATGTTCACATCTATACACATGCACACATACCAGACATATCAAGTCTTGTTTATTTATTTTTTTACATCTCATGCTTACACAGAAAGCATGTGCATTGTAGTGACTCAGCAGTGGTCCCATCCTTTGCTGTGCTGGCCCAGTGTGTCTTAGGAAGGCTTCCAGGATGCGTTCTCAATGAGAGAGAGAGAACTCCTGTCTACAGGACTCGAGTGCCTCCTCCACAGGGGCAGTCCTTACAGTCCTCCCTGTTGCATGGGTGGCTTTGCTCTCTATACCAGGGACTGCCCTATCACACTAGAAACACTTCTGTGTGGCAAAACTGCCAAAATGTGAGAGGATGTGGGAGTCACACAGCTTGCCATGCCCTCTCTTAGTGCTAGCATTTGGGTTCACTTTGCAAGAAAGAGATTAATACTGGGAAGGAAAGTCAGGATCTCGAAGTTCTTTTAGCTCTGCCGCAGACTCACTTTCCAATCCTCAGCAGGCTACTTCCTATCCCCACCTCAGCTCCAGCTGAGATAAGAGAGGCAATTATAGCAACATCACAGCAGAAGTTGTGGGACTTCAGATCTACAGAGCTCTTTGCAAATATAAACTGCACAAAAATACAAATTTGTTTCTGTAATCCTTCAAAACAAAATATGCAGGAGCTGGTAATTCCTCATAATTTCTCAGCTGTTGTGGAGTAAGGAGTAGCCTCAGTGGCAGAATGTTAAGTCTATGATCTATGATCTCAGACAAACAAAATTCACCAGTTTAATGAGATACTTCAAGTTAGTGAACCATTTCATTGCTTTGGCTCCTCAGAAGTGTCTAGGCATTGATTACAATCATGTAGTGTAAATAATTCTGGTCTGTTCAGTACCTCAAGTAAGCAGCAGTAACTCCTCGTGTGTTTGAACTCTGGTGCTGGCATTCCCATGCCATACCGTGTTAGACATTCAGACAACTGTGCTGATCACATATTTCCTCTTACTTTAATAGGCCTTTCAGGAATGAACAAGCATTCCCTTGTATACTACTATGGTTCCCATCACTTGATGGTCACACTTAATTAAGCACTATTTTAGTAGAGAGCTGGTTACACTTCATTTCATTAAGTGATTTCATGATCACCAGAGGTACACTGACAGCTCTGTTAGCTGAAGCTATGTGAAAAGGGGCAGCAGAGACAACAGTAACATTCTGCAGCACTTCCTCATCAGTGATTTTCCAGGCGCTACTCTTGCAGAGCACAGCTACATTTCCATTAGCCTTTAGATTTTTGGCTCAAGGCTATCCGAGCCTTGAGGTATGATAGACCATATCGTATTACAAGTACCTTTAGCAATGTTGGTCCCTGAATCCTTAAAGTCATCATTTTTATATAAAGTAGATACAAAGAATTTCTTCATCTCTCTTCCCTCCTTTAGGTTTTTAGGTTCATAGTCAGCAAATACTTATGATTAAAGGACAAAATCCCATTTAAAAAATGTAAGAAGGAATCAATTGTGAAACAATGTTGGAAAATTCTCCAGTGTGATAAATCAGACAGTTTAAAAACACTGGGAAATTAATTCTAAAGTATGTAAGTATCACAAGACAGGAAAAACACAACCAATGTTACATAATGGACATTGCAGGATACCTGTAAAACCATACACTAAAGCTGAGGGCAAAAAAAAGACTTCTCAAAACAGTTTATGTTCACTCATAGGGATACGTAATGCATAGATGGTTTAGGGTTTCTAATGTGAAGGCAATTTTCCTAATTGAATTGGGAATTTTAAACAACTGTACTTCAATCCTAGATCTAAAGTTCAGTCCACCTGTGCTTTAAGATATGTTTCACTTTAAGAGGGAAAGAAGTGTTAGGAAAACATCATCACTCTCCAGAGTGAGGTGAAAGACGTATAGATATGTAGTAAAAGCCAAAAATAGTGCCAAATACTTGAATTTTGTTGTGAAGCCCTTTGTTACTGAGGTTTGTGTTAAAAAATTATGAAAATTGATAAACTGTATCTTATATAAAAATAGCATCTTTATCTAGCCTTTAGTTCAAATTATACGAAGAAATAGCAGAACATTTACCGTACACTAAAGCAGACAAGAAGAAAAACAAAAGTATCTTGTGCCTAAGAGTCAAATGATACAAGTACTTGTTGCTGTCATTCCCTAGAGACCTGTTCTATATAAAGATCATGAGCATGACATATTAATGAAAAGGTTCCTACCAATTTCACCTCTTTTCGCTTTCCTGTTACGTATTAGGCTATTATCATTTGTGATGAGATGAGTTTGTCACTGGAGTCCAGAATATAAAGGAGCCACTCCTTTCAGTCCTGGGAGGGATTCTCTTTTGTGTGTCTTCACAAACACACATATACTACAAAAAAAAAACCAAAACAAAACAAACAAGTGAACAAGCAAAAACCTCTCATCTAGGAATGAACCTATATATATAATAATGTATGGAAAAATGCAGCATGCATGCCCCACCCAGTTCACAGCACAATTATAAGAAGTTCCATGTAAATTGTGTGAAATTTGCTTAGAAATTACACTTGTACTAAAAGGGGGGGGGGGGGGGAAGGCAACCTCATGTTGACTGGATAGCCCAAAATACTCTTATAAATAGTTTATATTCCTATAATATCTTGCACACATATACTCTTCACAGTGCCTATGGTGGATTCATATCACTGTTGCAGATTTAAAGGCAGAGTAAATGACATGCCAAGCATTTAAGTGACCAGTACAAAGTTGTGTAACGAGTTACTGTTATCCTGGTTGTCTCATGCTCTCATACACTGCAAACTACACCCCAACTACAATTTGTACTGAGTAATTTAGCCACAGACACAGTAAGCAAAAAAAAAAATTACATTACTCTTAGGAAGGTGATACTTTGTGTACTCAATAAATCAAGGAAAAGGAAATCAGCAATGGGCTTTGAACCAAAAATGCAAATTCATGGCAAGGTTACTCAGATTTCACAATCCCAGAGTCACACAGAATAAGCTGAGTTGGAAAGAACCCACAAGGATCATCAAGTCCAACTCCCAGCCCTGCGCAGCACCATCCCCAAGGGTCACACCATGTTCCCAAGAGTAGATTTGGTTATCAAGAGAAGAGATTCTCACTGCCTTAAGAGGAAATCACTAGGGGTTTCTAGCTAGTTCTGCTATCACACGAACCCTAATTCCTTGAAGAAGAGTTTGGCATTTTCCAGGTAGGTGAGGCATAGCTCAGTAGTGACAATGCTAGTGTACTAATGAGCAAAGATTATGAACTGTAACAGGATCTAAATAAACATCTATATCCATATCTCTTGGATGGATGATTTGCAAAGCATTTCTCATCCTGCATATGACGTATTTTAAATGACCATTTAAAGAGCCTACCTCATGTACCTCTGGGCATTTTTGGGCTGCCAGTTATATGCATTGACTGGACACTTCAGCTTTAAAGTCTGTGCATTCTCTGTGGTGCTACAAAAACAACATTAATAATAAAGACAAATTCCTAAAAGGAAAACTAGAGAACATCCAACAAATATTTGATTTATAGGAGAGTCAGAGCTGCATGATTCAAATACCAGAAAATCACTTTCAGGAATTTTGGCAAATTTTTATAACTAATAAATTATTACTAGTTTTCCTTGGTATTCATTATAACATTAATAGTGGTGGATTCATTCATACATGTTTGATTTTAATGTCCAAATCTGTGGGAATCCCTCTGGTATTTAACAGAACAAAATTAAACATCAAAATCATAGGAGGAAATCTAAAACATTTTCCTTTTTAATAGGCAGATACTCAGAGGCTGAAGATTTAGTCTTCACTGAAAGGCTTTGCCAACATAGCTGCTGCTGATGGTTATGATATTTTTTCTTTGAGAGGAATAGACACAGCATGACAAAAGCATTCTTGACATCTGTCTTTCACATGTTTTTTTAATATGTCTCCCATAAACACATGAATTCTCGTTTTGTCTCACAAGCATTTAAATTAATGAATTTTGCAATCACCAAGCAGCTGAAGGGACACAGTTCTGGGGTTACAACCCCTCATGTCAAGATACTACACCTTTTAAGCATCTCTTCTCTGGAAGTAATCGAGTGGAAAAGCTCTGATTACGTGTTCCTGAAGAAGAACATGGCCTCCAAAAGAAATGATAGAGCTTAAGAATGCATGCATAGCCTTGAATCTAGGGGCTGCTCACTGGCATCAGGGCTGTGTAGTGCCATCTGGAACCTGAGCCTCTCCTCCAGGGGGAAAGGCATCAAGTCCTTCCCGCTGATCGCCCCAAACACTTGGTTCTGCTTCTGCAGGATCCAATAAGAATATAGATTCTTCTCTCCCTGCTCACCATCCTCAGTTATACCTAAAACATCAGGAAATACCATAGTTAAAGAACAACTTTATTTTTTGGTAAACCATCAGGTTCAATCTAAATAAACTATTATGACTGGAATGTACTCAAATTTCACAGACTGGAAAAGCAAAGCTGAGGTCCACTTTCTAAGTCTAAGACTTTTCTAGTCTAAGAGTCTACTTGAAAATAGTCAGTGACCCCAATGTTTATTAAGTTTTAATTTTTTTTTTATTGCTGCTATCTCATTACACAACCATTTATGACATTCTATAATATTTTGTAGCACATGCTTATAAAAATCAATTCACATAGAAACATAGGCTGCATGGAAGAGGAACAATCACGTGGGTGTGAGAAGAGGGCTTACCAGTACTAAACTCTGGTCACTGAAAACTATGAGGGTTTTAATGGTTTCTTGATAGGAACAGAGCTAAAGATCATTTTATTGTCAGCCAAGCTGGTTTTTATAGAGCATGTAATGTTCACTAAGACTTTATTTTTCCCATAATTCCACAGTATTATTCCTGTGACTTGGACAGTTCTGTCAAACAAGATGTATTAGGCTTCCCAACTGTATGCTTCCCCAGACAAAGGAAGATTGAAACAAAGACATGATAAAATAATATAAATAAATGCACAGCATAGAAGGACACATCTCTTCTCCCTCTCTCATTTACATAACAGACAAAGCATTCAAAGACATAAGGAGGAAAACAAATTAAAGAGGTTTCCTCTTTCTATACCACATGTAGTTTTGCTGTGGAACTCACCACCACAGGAAATCATTGCACCCAGGAAATTCACAATGGATATTTATATGGATATCACAAACAGAGCTTTCATGAGTGGTAATAACAAGCTGTTGAAAGGGGTACTAAACTTTGTGCTTCAGGGATCCCATCAGGTACCAATATGAAATGTAATTGAGTTCCATAGGTTTCCCATAATAAAAAAGTTGTACAGCCCAGTGGCACAAGCACTAGACTGGACCTTAACTTGAGCTAATTTCTACTGCCACATATGACCATCTCTTGAACTTTGGAACGCCATGTGTCCTCTCTCCACCTCAGTTTCCCCATTTATTAGAAGCAAACTCTTAAACCAAACTAAATGATGCATATTAGGATCATTATGTCATTTGTAAATTTTCTCTCCTTCTAGCTATTCTCAAAGCAAGGGATTTAGACCAGATGGATCTCAAATGAAGTCTCATCATCTTTACACATGAATAAACGGGAACAGATTTTATATCTTTTTAAAGAAAACCCAACTGAATTAGGCCTCTGACCTGGATTTCTCAGTGTCCCCATCTTGGTTTCAATGACTGGAAATTCACTGGGGCAGAAACTGCATATATTTTGTTTATAATATATTTATTTTAGGCCTTACTCTGTATACCAAACTTATTATTGCTTTTGGACCCAGTATTTTAGTACAGTATTTAGGAAATAAATGTGGCAATGTCACAGCAGGGATTAAAAAAAAAAGGAAAGGGAAAAGAAATATAGTTTTATTTATAAATTGATGTATAGGCACTGTACTGTAATGGAGTCTAAATCTCAAAAGTGTTGCTTTATATTTGCTTTATAGAACTATAAGAGCCAAATAATGACATTTAAATGATCTATTCCATTAACATTGTATCATTTTGTCAATCTGGAATGTATTTTAATCAAAAGCCCCCTTGAAATGGTCTCCTTTGTTGTATTTTCTTTTTGGCTCATTTTATCAACATCTGTTATGTTTATACAATATGAATTAAAACTTCGGAATGCTGTTTGTACTCAGCTACTTTTGTTGAGAATGTAACGTCCCAGGATTGGCAGTGTTTATGTAAATCAGTGCGGCTGACACAGCCATCATAAACAAATGAGAAAATATAACAAACACATTGTTCATGGAGGAAATGTTTGTTTTTAGAGTTGGCTTCAGTCTTACCAGATTGATGAAGAGTTGCTGATACCGGGGGTCTGTAGTGTAGCGATTCAGCAGCATGGTTGGGTGCAACAGATTGGGCAGCTTCTCCACTGTTATCTGGAACAAGCAAGAACTCATTTCTCTTTCCTTCTGTGCAGCACATTAGAACCCAAGGTTCAGAAGATTCCCAGTTTGACTCCTAACAAAAAGGCTCCTAGCAGAGCTACACCAGCAGAACTTGTCCAAGCTTTATAAATTCTTTTGCCAATAAGACTTAAATTAGCAACTGAAATTAAAACATTCTTTAGCTACAAATTTTTGTTTTCCTTTACTGTAACTGTATCTCTGTTAAGACAATGTAATTTGTGTTGGCTTAGGGGTGAGGTTTTTCATGCTGTTAAAATTCACGCACTAAGCGGTAATTATGTGATAGCATAGTGCAGAAAAATGCAGCAAAACCGGTATCAGCCATCAGCTGAGCTTCAACCATTTTCCGTGGGAATACCTATTTGTGTATTGGCACCTCATCATACATAATTGCACTGCTCTTTCTCAACATTGTTTTGCCAGCCACATTCCCAGGTGTAGACCAAGTTCAAGTTATATATGATGACTTTCCAGTTGGGCCTGTAAAAATTCCTAAAACTACATTACTAGTCTTGCCTTAGTAACTCACAGTTTTCTTCCACTACACTTAATGTTTACTATTCCTAAAAATCCTTTAGTCATCTATCAAAAGGAAGAATGCTACATGCTTTTCAAGTTTGAAAGCTTTTATAAACACTCATCATTCAGAGAGCTGCTATCCCATACTGAATTAAATATTTTAACAATTCTGCTATCCGTATAGAAGTTGAGAAAGAGAGTACTGGAATGGCCTATCTGAGCAAAGAAATTCTTTACCAGCAGTCTTGCACGACTTCCAAACTCTGAGTGGCATTATAGGTTATGAGAGCTGTCCCTGTAAGATCTCTGGTCATCCTTAAATTTAAATTGCACCTGATCACTTCTTTACCTCAACCACATATATCACATAATCTCTTCATTGAGTACATAATCTATTCATGGAGTACTCGTCCTAAATCACCCAAATATGCATGCTTATTAAACAAGGCAAGAACTGAAAGAAAAGAGGTTACCTTCTCATAGGCGAGGGGAAGAGAGGGGGGATAAAGACTCATCATTTGTCTCTGGTTCAGAGATGTGCTCATTCTCCAGCACCATGCAAAACCCTAACTCAAAGTTAGAGCAGACAATTACATTCATTATAATGGGCAAATTTTAAACAGCAAGTACACCATGTTTTAGCATCAGAGATATGATGACATCACAAGTGTGTAGTTTTGGGTTCTTGATATAAGAACAGCAAACTATTAGAGTGTGTCCAGAGGAGAGCAACCAATACTGTAAAAGGCTTCAAGGACAAGACGTAGGAGCAGTGGCTGAGGCTGCTTGTTTTGTTCAGCTTGGAGAAGGCTGAGGGGTGGACTCATCTTAGTCTACAACTTCCCCAAGGACAGCCGTGGAGCAGGAGGTGCACCCAACAAGTCAATACCTGTAATAAGCAAATACGATTATCTGGATACAAGTAGGTAGACTGTTGTTGCTTTCCTCATCCTTCTTAAGTAACATCTTCATTAAAACAAGATCTACCAAAAAATTATGTCCTATTTTAAATCATCAGTGAAACCTTCTCTCACAGTACTGCACTCAAGTTCGTTAAGACATCTAATATTATCATTGATTTAGTAATGTTAAAATGGATATTTTTATAAATTATTATATAACTTCAAACCTTTCTTTAGAGTTCTACCTTTCTGCATTACACATATGAAGAATTGACAAGCAATATGCTTAAAATTGTCATTTTTATTTTAGTATTTGTTTGCTACACTCACACACACATGTACACACACTCCATCCATACTATCCACTTCTCAACTTTTAACTTGTACTTTGATAAGAGACACCTTGGGGACCACCACAGATCTTTTGGTTTGTAACATACTTGACATTGTGTTAGCCCTATTCTGTGATTACAACTAGGAGCTAGCAGCTAATACAGTAGTACAAAGCTGTGCAACACACTACTAAATTATGTGCTTGATGAACTCAGAGGAGAGCAGACATGTAATCTTTATTAGGGCATCAGAAAAAATAAAAACAACATAACAAGTGACTTTTGTGACTGGAATACCAAGTATAAGCTTGGAAATTTTCAACTGAATATTTCTGTATCCAAAAATATTGCTTTATTCAAATCAAAATATGTTATAGGAATTTACTAGTTTTAACATAAATGTCTCCGAGGAAAGATTAGTCTGCTTCAAGGTGTTATTAACACTCCACAGCAGAAGACTTACACTGAGGTCTTTAGCAATTTTAATGATTCCATGACTCTATTATTCTAAGAAAACATGCCTACCTGATCCAAAAGATCCTAGGGACTGGATATGGATGAACTAGGTTCAAGTCCTTTATTATGAAATACCACTTAAAGCAAGATATTCTGTAAGAATGTACCTCTGCATTTTTGTACAGATCTGGAACACACATTTGAAGAAAACTATCCTATCACCTCCACCTCCCATGAGTTAACATTGGAGAGAAGTCCCCTTTCTCCTGAAATGGTCAGTTGTTTCATCATGTAGTCTTGAAGTCTGCAATTTTTCAATGGCTTTGGTCTCTCATCTAAGGTTCTCAATGGGATTTTTATTAATAAGTATGCCTGTGTGAGTATAACTTGTGGAAAAACATCAGTTCTGAAGGAAATTAGTGGCACAGCCACCAGGAGTCTGTCACCTGCTCCTACCTTTAACGCACATCCCATTCACAGAACGAAGAAGGAATTGGGTATTCTTCCTAACTATCAAAACTTTATTTGTCTCAATTTAATATCTGACTGGCTTTGGTTTTAATAAAACCTCTTCCAGATATTAAGGTAAGTGCAACACTGCAGTGGAGCTAATGGCTGAGAAAACACTTTGCCCTGGGCTCATATCTCCTGAGAAAGTCACTGATCCTCCCAAGCCTCTTACCACACGCATGCCAGCATATGGACATGTAGCATAGACAATTAATGGACTTGGTATTGAGGACAGTGATGAAAACACACTAAAAAGGTGTGCTACAACAGGCAAGACTTATTCCACTCAGACTACATTTGGAGGAGGAAATGGAGGAAAACACAATATACTCACAATATATTCACTGCAGCAGAGGATATAGAGAAGAAACTAATCCAGTCATTCCCTATGAATTACCTTTTGTGCATTACACACTTTGTTCTGTGGGACTCTCTAAAGGTTCACATTCTACAGTCTTTCACAAAAAAGGTCTGTAATCATTCTAAGTGAGACAGATAAATACACAGATCTAAGTTCTGCTACAAGATCATCATGCACAGCTCCAAGAAGTCTACTTCAAGAATGATCACTGGGCCAGGAATACTCCCAAGACTTTAATCCTAACATATATAGACAGCAAGTGTGAAAGTTATGATCCGCCCTGATCCTTAGCCAGGCTCTGTATGCTCAGGTCCAAAACACTGTTCAGGTCTGTCTATAGTCCAGACTGCACCATTTTCCACTTGAACCTGATGCTGGAATTAAAAAAACAGCAACATTCACCAGGAGCTGAAAGAGCAGAAACATTTGCTCATCACCAGTGGTTTGTTGGCTGGTTTTGGCAGCTTGCAATTTGCTCGGCACCGCTCTTAACTAAACCCAGCAGGGAGTCACTTAACAGAACTTTGAAAAGTGTGAGAGAAATCTGGATAGTCAAAAAAAGCACACACAAACACAATGAAGGAAATCGTTGGAACATTTCTGATAAGAATCCAAGCCTATTAAAAACTGCCATATTCAGGAGAAAAATGAGCGTACATTATTTCACTTGGACTTCCAGAAGTCAGGCTTCAGAGGTATAACAACATCATTCTTTGATGTTACATACAACATCCTTCCTATCACATCATCAAGCCTTAGAAAGCAGACCAAACATGTTTCTTGCACTATTTTGTGAGGTTTAACAGGAAGTGCTAGGATTCAGACTTGGACTCTGCAATTGTTCGTTTACTCTTTATTTATTTAAGAAGGAAGAAAACTCTTAAGTCGGGAATCTCATTTCAAAGATACCCTGGCAAGGCATTGCAGTAGTTTCATAGGCTCTATCTGTTATAAAGCATGTATCATGGAGATTCACCTAATTAAGATAACACATTATTATCCCAATATCTATATGTCAGTTTTGGCATGGAATCCAGGAATGAAAAGTATCCGACAGCTGATTGTGTCACTCTTCTTGTCATGATCGCCAATTATCTGAGGAAACTACAAATTCTAAATATTGGGTGAGTGACATAAAAGGAACTGCATCTCCAAAGTAGCTGCAAATGAACAGAAGGAACATTAAGAGGTGATGCAACTGGCGAAAGCATTCAGGGCAGGACTCTCCTAAACTGAATGGGTAAAATAGCTACACAATGGACAGGGAGAGAAGGAAGGATTAAAGAACCTGAAGCATCATTTTTAGTTTACTTTAGAAAGCTTTAGGCTTATTTCTCCTGCATTAATCAATCAAAAATACCTGCTGGTTTGGGGGTTTTTTTGTTGGTTTTTTGGATCGTTGCTTGGTTGGGGTTTTTTAAGCAGATTTTATCTGTTGCTTGGCCAATGTCCAATGCAATCATTTGCCTGACTTCAAATAGTGTTGTGCTTTTTTAAACTTGTGAAAAAAAGTATTCTGCATATGGTGAGCTAGACAGTAGATAGGGACTAGGTCATCACATACCAGGAACTGGTTTAAATCAACCAGTTCTTCGTCTTACACAATAAAATCTCAGGGTTACAAGGTTGTTTCAGGTTAGGCAGACTAAATCATTACTGTTTACTTAATATTTCGTTCTTCAAATGAAGAGGGAGCGTTGCATGAATTTTTGGCATTTTACCTAGAAGATGATAAAAAGGTCATTATCAAGTACTGGGCTGAGGTTTTCCAGAGTAAAGATCAAATTCTGTCTATGCCACAGCTTTTCAAAGGACACTGAGCAAATATTTAATCTCTGTACCTCAGTTTTCAAATCTACAATCCAGACATTTCTTCTACCTCAGAAGTTATTACCCATGTTTTGAAGTTACTCATTACTTAAGTTGCCAGTTGTCAGGTTTTACAGGCAACGTCATGAGGGTGAATGAGCAGACAGGAAGTCCACAGCCTCAACATGAAAATGCAAAGGCAATTGTTAATAAATTGTAAATGCAAACCTTATTTTTCAAACCTGCAGAAAGGCTGGATTTTAGAAAAGGATGAAGGCTTCAAATCAGATTTGTATTTCCCTAAAAGCTGGCTTGCTACTAGGCAGACTTTCAATTTCAGAGGAGCCTACCACACATTTAAACGGCAGGACAAGTATGTGATCAGTCTTTCCATTCACACACCAGTTTTCCCCATGCCTATATTTGATTTTGACATTTAACAACACTCTGCACTTGCCTAAAAGCCACCCACATGCTGCAGTGTGGCTGCATACGTTTTTAATTTGGCTTTTTGGGTTAGCACACAGCCTCTGCAACATTCTGGTTTTCCCTGCAAAGGGCTCCATCACAAAGTCTTACAGCACCTGCACAATTATTTGTAAGGCCAAACAGGCCTACTTATTTTAAAAGTATCATATAATGTTGTTCTTTGGAAGAAACTTTTCACACTTCAGATATGAAATAAAACCACTGCCACAGACTCTATAAACCTTCTTCCATCTGTGTTATTCATGAGCTACAGTGCCCCAGGACCCTGACAATGCATGGGAGGATCATAACGTCCAGGGCTTTTGTTGAAAGTACTGAATTCCATTTATTTTAATAGGCAAGATTACTGTACAGTGTATCATTGAAATTAACTAGAGCAGCTCTTCAAAAGCAGGAGGCTGGACAGCAAAAACAATCAGTGTGCTGACAGGTTCTCCCTCTAACATGAAAACCAAGTAATCACAAAGGCACTTTGGTATTGCCATCAGATATTGCTGTCAGCTCCCTAGTCTGCACACCTAAAAATAGTTTTCAAGTCCTTAATGTACTTCCCCTCCCCTTTTTATTTCTTTGCTGGCTGAGTTCAGATGAAGCCTTCAAACCACTGCCAAAGGTGTTTCTAGCTTTGATCAGACCTGGTAGAATCACCATTGCCCAGAACTTTCAGCAAAGGCACAGTGAGAAGGAAGTGGGGAAGTTGACCATGATCCTCTGGTAAGAAATAAAACCCCATTTTTATCTCCATTTATTGCATGAACTTTGCAGACTTCTGTGTTTGATTGAGTAACTTTGCATTCTTGTGATCTAAACTTAGCAATCTCTGCACAACAGTGCCAGAAGGAAAAGGCTCTCCAACAACCTTTCAAACCCATATCAGTTGTTTTGAAAGTGCCAGCAGCAAGGCTGTCACAATATTAAGGTAGATATCACTAGCTCAGTAATTAATTTATGAATTAAATGTTTCAGATCTCCATTCATCTTTAGCTTTCCTTTCTCTAAGCTGTTGTACCGCATCACTACGGAAGGCGAGTACCTCTCCTCTTGCTAAGGAAAATAAAAGTATTACCTTATTAAAACAGTGTGTGAGGACTCTCTGAATGCATGTGCATGCACACGCCTTGAGAGCAGCATTTCATTAGTCCCAGCTGGGAGTGCAGATTAAAGAAAAATGCCAGAAAACATACCTACAGTCTGACATATCTATGATGTGTTGCAATGCCTGATATGTTCTGTGGGAAAGGAGATCTAAATGCTATGCTCAGTTTCACTGAAGTGCTTGGCAGAAAGCATTCCTTACTCACAACAGTGTCTGCTCACTGGACTGGCCAGAGGCAAGTCATACCTAATAAACTGCCATAAAATACACATACACACACCACTTTGGATCATTGATTTCACTGCTAAAGGATGTTACTGTGTATTACAGCTTTAAGTTTTCAACTTTGTCATATTTTCTAAACTCTGATCTCTTCAATTTACTTTCAGTTACGTGACATTCCCCTTTAGCAGAGCGAAAGCATGCATTAGCTAAACAATGTGGTTTGGATTTAGCATTCCCATGCATCATTGTGAAAATGTTTGTCTCATCAATAATGTCATTATTGTTACTGGGAACAGCTGCTCTACTATGTCTTCTGATTGAGGAGGGCAGAGTATCTCCCTTCCCATACCAACTCACAAGCAGGGAATCTAAAGCAGGACCGTTGAGTAGAAGTAGTTCACGAGCACACACTGTTCTGTACCTGGCTTCCTCCTACCACAAAGGAAGCAGAAAGTGCAGGAGTGCAGCAAAAAACAGCAGCAAAATAAGTATTACAAACAGAAATGAAGTTTGGCTCCCTCCTCTGGCAGTTCTTCTGGATCTGGACCGGGGGCTAACCTGAGGCAGAAATCCTCCTCACTCAGGTGCAGCTTTCTGGCAGTTCAGCTCCATTAGACATGACATCCTTTGAGCGAGAATTGGAGCAGGGAGTTTGCTGCTGATCAAGCGGATGTTTAATATCTCCCTTGAGTTTCTGAAGTGGAAAGATGTAACTCTCAGAGTTCTTGCCAGTGCTCCCAGCCCCACTGAAGTCAGTTTCCACATCCAGCTCTATGAGAGCGCTGGAGTCCCACCGGGTTCGCTGGGAGCATCCCAGCAGCAGTGCTGTGCTCGGCAGGCCTGAGCAGCTTGGCTCAGGCCAGCTGGACATTTTTAAGGAAAGCTTACAAAACACATTTATGTGATTACACGGAACAGCAGGCTTTAACTCACCTTTCAGAACAAGATCTTCAGAAGTAATTAGGTTTTCTTTTTTGATGGATTGAATCTGTTTTCCAGGTTGTTAGACCTTTTGAAATGTCTTTGAATGAGAAGCCATGTTTTCAGTCAGTAGGCATTTCTGCAAGTCCAGCCTCTTGCAACCTGTTAGCAACATGAAGACCACAGCTTTTGGATATATTTTATCTTTTGAAAGGATCTTGGAGTCCCAACTGTGTTCTGAAAATGCAAATTAAGTACTATGAACACTGCATTTATATCAAACAAACTTGAGTAAGGCAATTACATAGTCAATACACTCTTACATAGCATATCCATAATGTACAATCATAAAACCATAGAATGGTTTGGATTGCAAGGGACCTTAAAGACAATCTAGTTCCAACCCTGCAGAGCATGGACATCTCCCATAGACCAAGTTGCTCAAGGCCCCATCCAGCCTGGCCTTAAATGCTTCCAGGGATGGGGCATCCAACTGTAATAAAACAGTTCAAACAAACATGGTGAACTACAAGGATTTTTGACAACTTTACCTACAGTATTTTTATTTAAATTTCTTTTGGGCCTCAAAGTACCAATTTCAATCAACCACAAATGCTGAAGTTTCAGTAAACTTGATGGGTGGGAAGAGATGGGGTTTCCTAGGTGAAAAAATACACACAAAAATGCAGACGCGATGCCAAAAATGTCACATCCCCTACAGAAGTAGCATAGAACCAAGTTTTACCCATTTTTGCTTAGACAGTTATATTCTGTACAATCTGCTTACCATCAGAGATATCGTGGTTTCTGCATAATTACTTTATCCTAGTCAAATTAAATCCAGCAAAAAAAATTTTCCTTCAGCTAAAAGATAGGCAAACAGAATGCAGAGTAATGGCTAACAGCTGTGTAGGTAAGAGTACAGAGGCAAACACAGGGAATCCAACCGAAGCCTGACAAGAGGAGAGGTGCATATTGTACATATCTGAGAGCCTCAGGCGTGAACAAAATGGCTTATTTGTTGTGTTAGAATTCCCAAACAGGCTACTCAGTGGTATTTGTCAACCTAGTAGTTTCTCCAGGAAAATTGTCTCGCAGCTGTGTTCAAGGCAGAAATTAAGATTGCTGGGCTGCACTTCAGCTTTTGACTCTCTGCACCATTTTTCCTCAAAGGACACAGAGGGGACAGATCCTGGTCTGACAAGACACCAGCATGCACCTGCTTTACTTCAATGGACACCAGGAGGATTTAACCACAGCACAGAAAAGCTGCTCCCTAATTTTCCTTGGCAAAAGTGGAGGGAAAGGCAAAAAAAGCCACCAACACCAGAACAGTCCCTGGGAGGAATATGGTATTCATCAGTCACAAATATGCAGGAAACCTACATAAAACAAGGATTAAACAGCATCTCAGAAAAAAAGCACCTAGGTAGAGAGCACACTGTCATCCATTACACATGCCTGTGGAGGGAAGCAATCAGAGGATGCAATGCATGGCAGCAAAGGTGTTGCTGCTGACCATGGAGTATCAACACACTCCGTGTTATATCCCAGACATGTCCACAGACAGGGAAAAGAAATTCATTACCTACAGCTTTTCTCCTCAAATCCTCCATGTCTTCTGGTTTTACTGTGCTTTACATTATAAAGCAACCTCTGGGAAAGAAGATGGAGTGGCCAAACACAAGTGATGATATGTCTAATCTCTTCATCATGTCAAAGAACCTCTTCATTGCCCCACAATGTACTCCACCAGTACATATGTGAAAATGAAAAAATAGCTCTTTTTTTCAGATTTGGTCTCACAGAAATTAAGCTGAAGCATAACTCTATCTTTTCACACTGGAGGAGGATCTGGAGCCACAGTCTAGAGCAGCCAAGACAAAAGAGAGCCAAGGGACCTCCCAATGACTCCTCAATATGCATTTACAGCCTCATACTGTTTCTCTGGCAGAAACAGCCTGGGAAGGAAGGCAGTGGTCCTATCCTCAGGTCACTCTGAAGAATTAATTCCACCTAGCCAGGAGGGCATGTCATTGAGGGCATGACATTTATAGCTCTCAGCAAACTCAGCAGACACATTCATAATGGCTCAGCTCAGCTGCAGTCACTGGGGGGCAACAGGGGAGGCATTCCAGCTGCAGTGTGAAAGAATAGCCTGTTTAATTCTGATGTTCAAGTATCATCACTACTGTGGGAGAAATGAAGGGGGCCAGCCAGTCCCTCAACCCTCTGCACTGCACACAGTAAGTCGATCATCCCCCATCAATGCATCAAGTTCACCAGCCACATGTTCCTCAAACTGAGCTCTGCAAGGGTTTTCCAGGCAAGCACAGAGCTCTGACTGTGGCAAAGTGTCAAATGTATTACTCTAAGGAGATCTTTGTTTTGGAAACTTGCTTCTCAGCTACAGCTTGCTTCCTCTTTAACAATTTTAAAGCCAAGAAGTTTTCTTTAGTACTTGCTTTTGTTTTTATTTTCTACTGCTTGCTCAGCTGGGGAAGATAACAGCTTCAGATTTAGGTCACCCATGGCAAAACATGTTTGGCGATCTCATCTTGATCCCCAGTCGGTAACCATCCAGATCACAAAGAGAGGAGAAAAATCTAGCCCCGCTAAGCAGATCGGAAGATTTGGGGGAGAGGGGGAGGCATGTCTGTGTTTTTCTTTAATAAAACTGGAATATCTATGTGTTTGCTACAGGCCAACACTAAGGTGCATCTGTTGGCCCATGCAATTTCCAGCCATCACTTGACCACAGTCCTTGCTTTTGTAAGAACTGGCATTGACCTTTTCTCTTCAAAGGGTCAGAATCGTTCATATGTGTTATGAAACATAACAACACTTCATCCGTGTACGGCAACTCTCATTGCTAGTTTCCAAGTGTGGGCAGGTACTGAATAACTTTTACATTTGGACCAAATTTACAGTGTTTTGTTCATGCTTATTTCATGAGAAAAAAATGGTACAAAAAATATATAAATGAGAAACAGTATTAAAAAATTATGAACTGTTGCTGCCTTCATGCGAGCTTAGCAGATTGTTTGTTTCTTTCCCTTCATTAGCTTGTTACTCCATTCTTTTCAACCTAATAACAACATTTTTGTTCCAGGAGAAAAAGAAAACAACAACCACATTTGAGAATCAATAATTACATCCAAGGCAACTCTCAACAAAAACATCATGGCAATTATTTTTTACATCTTCCCCAAGCCACCTTTTTAAGATATGTCAGGCAAGCCACAAATCCTCCACTTTAACATTATTGATGTACAAGGTGGATAAATAACTCATCATTTTCCTGCCTGTGGTCATTTCACCTCCATAAGGGACTTCAGTGGACCTCATAGGGTAAGAGGTTGAAGAGCACCCTTCTCCCTTAAGGAGTTCACAGCATTTGTCATCTTGGTCTTAAGAGTTACGTGCTGCAAGAGCTGTAATTGTATGAGTAAGATGGAAAACCTAAACCCCAACTGCTTCTGGTCATGAATACACAAATTCCATGACACATCACATTTCTGGAGATTTGTTTCAGAGGTTGACTGCAGAGCATTCCCTTCCCAGTGTTGGTGAGAACAGCAGAACAGCAAAGTCACCAGTGGTCCCTGCTGGGGACAAGGCACTCAGAATTCATCACGAAAGTACTCAAGCCACTGGGTAAGCACTGGGACAAGAAGGGGTGTTGTCAGAGCACCCCAGAACACAATGCTTGTTCCCAGACAACCTCTCTGAGTGTGTTTCACTGGAGTGAACTACCAACTAGCCAAAAAAAGCTATTTGATGCTTCTTTGTCAACCATTTATAATAATATCTTGGTTTTATTCAAAACAGTCTAACAACAGCTCATTTATGCTGAAAGTGACAAACTTCTTCCTCCATCCCTTTTAAAAGGCTCTAACAGAATGTATCATGAAAGAGCCCTGAGGATTAAGACAACAACAAGCCTAACAAAATTTTTAGGGAGCATCAGCTTTTCTCTACAGGCACCTTTTTTTGGGGTGTCCTAGTATCAGCCTTCCTTTCCCCCTTTTTGCTTCCTCCAACACCACTTTGCTCTGCGTTATAAAGCATGACAGTATTTACATGAACTCTGCATATGCTTCAGCAGCCTGGGCCTGTAAGCTGAATTTTAAGGAACTTTGGCTGTAGCTGTTGTTAGTGTGCTTTCTAGTTTTATTGCTGTGAATAGCTGTGAACTAAAAAAGCACACTAGTTTATGCTCTATAATATCTTCAGATTGGTACACACTGCAGACTATCACTCAGAAATTTAGGTTTTAGGGCCTTAGCACATTTTGTATTATGTTTATGATAGGATCACTGTGAGGAAACAAGTATATGTATCATACACAAATATACAATACTGCACTTATTGATGTCATTACTCCTGCAGACCACTGAAACCCAAACAATTCCCACTGTACAGTTCTCATTGCAAGCAAATATTTGTCTTCCTAAAATATTTATGCAAACTGTTTCACTTGTCACTGAAGCAAGTTCACATTTTTTATGAAATATTCACTCAGCTGCCAGTAGTTCATCCTTGAAAATTTGTTATAAAGTAGGTAAGTAGGAAAGTCCTAACCAAATCTCCACCAAAAATGCACAGATAGTTTTTTTCCATCATCCAGACTGACAGAAGAAAATAGTTTTATCCTTGTTTGCTCACGAGTAGCTCCAACTGCCACAGAGTTAAGGCAATAAAACAGAAGTGGATAAAAAGCAAACTCTGTACAAGAAAAGATGTAGAATACTACAGCCATTCAGGACAAAAGAAACCATAAAAATTATGAGAAATTATAATATTTAAAAACTGTCCACTTTTATTGTTGTTGGAAGCAGAATTCCTAGGGCTTTGCTGTGTGAACTCCAATGCAGTAGGAGGTGCATATGCATCTTCTCCTTTCCTCTAGCATACTCGAGGTGGAAATTAAGTCACTGCCTTCACACTCATGACCCACCACTCAAAGGACAGTCTTAATATCCCCTCCTAAAAGGATGAATTCACTCTTGCTGTCATATGAAATACAGTACCATAAATACTTCATTTATCAGGAGATTTTATATGCCTTTTGAGAGTGCCCCATATGGCAAGGATTTCTTTAGTCTGATTCTTGTTTACCTTTGCATGTTACTTCCAGTGACTTTGTTGCTTATCTTGTCTGTGATATGATTTATGTTAGCTCATTTCCTGTAAAAGCATGCACCAATAAAATGAAAAAAAAAAAAAGTGAAGAAAGACCAGGCCAACTTTGAATTGGCATGGGAAATGTCATGAGTAACTGGATTCAAATCCTTTTATATTACTGTTTCAGTGAACCTTTAAGGCTCCAAAGGGCATTCTTCCCTTTTTCTGCTGTTCCCATAAGATCATTTCACTGTTGCTATTTCCATAAAATCCTGATGCAATAGATGACCTTGCGCTAGAAAAGACCTGGGTCCTTTCTTTAAAGGACACCTGCTGTTCATGCTAAAGAAAATAGGAACAAGTTTCATATACATCCCAAATAATCTTCACAAACAGATGCTTAAAGAAAAAAAAATCTGATAAATAGCCAGAAACATCACATGACATGAATTTGATAGCATTTTTACCTTTTAATAGTTCCCTGAAACACCTATGCAGGTTCTGGCTTGCGCCAGCAAACCACTGGGAATCCGCCGTGGCCTGTATTTGCAAGAAGTCAAGCCAAGGAGGCAATGTTTTCCTTCAGGTGAAGGGCTCTCACGCCAGGCTCCATGACATCCCTGGCAGAGAACAATTCCAGGCTCAACCTGAAAGACACAAAGCAGACAGCCAAAGGATTACTTAGTAAACAGGAAATGGCATACTGTACCACGTTAGCATTTGACGAGTTTATAATGTGTTAGTAAATTACTTCAAGATGGAAATCAATCTGATTTATTTGCAAATGTAAAAATAAAAAGTAATTACCCAATAAAAGTGCTTATCAAGCATTGCCTTGCTTTGTGTGAGATACGTGATAAACTCTACCATATGCATGACTTGGTCATCCTAGGCAGGATGTCGTAAGACCCATTTATCAATTTGCATGACTTTTCATGTTAAAAAAAAGATTTTTAATCTGAGCTGAAATCCTCTGGAATTCCGGATGATATCAAATAGATTAAAGTTAAGCACTTTGGAGAAATTCAGGTTTATGCTTATCATTGCAATAGGATTGTTTTTTTGCAGCGGTGGCAGCTAGAAAAATTTCCCTTTCAAAGATAGCTCACAGATTCTTCCAGTATTTTCTAACACTTTTCAGGTTCTAGAAGAAGTTTTGGGGAATATGAACATACAAAATTGAAAAACATGTGTACCCACTATTTCTGACAGTAGGGTGAAACGGAAAATAAAGGTATTTTCTGCAAAATCCAAGGGTGATTTCTATGGAATTAAAGTAGCCCAGAATCCTACAACTGAAATCAATGAACTGCTCTAGTTATAAGCTTGTTTTATAGTTTCTGTTTTCAAAAAAAACCCCATTAATTATTCTGACTATCATCTGGACACACCATAAGCCAGAACCTCCTGGTCAGACACAGGCTGACACAAACCACAGACAGAGACAACTGGAGCGTACATTTGCCCACATCCTGTTTTATCATGGTACCTTTCATCCCTGTGGTAAAAGCAACTCTTTCCATATGTTGTTAATTATTGTCCTCCCTCCTGACAGACACGAGGTTCTTTTTTCAAGCCAATTATTCTGACGGTTTGTTATGTGACCACCTGCCTAACAGTAAATGAGCTGAGAAGAAAATGCACTTCATACATGGCACCTACAAAGCTATGAGACAAGTTTCTTCTTCTAAACTGGGATGGATTTAAATGAATCCCAAAAAAGAATACGCCTTATGTGCATCAAAACACGTCATACCCATCCCCAATTATATGAAACAGACTGCACGCAATGAAAATTTGGAACATCATCTTATTACAGATCCACATTTCAAGGGACCAAGAGCACCAATTTATGGAAAAATGTACCTCTCTGAACTGCATTTGGTTTCTGAGTTAAAATGAGCTGTAATTTACCTTGCAAATCAAAGTGGTTGGATGCAGAATTTAGTATCAACTACTGAAAACAAAACTGAAAAATCCTCAAGAGATGGGGTTTTTTTCATTCTTAACCTCACTGAGTGCTACCAATTAATGAAGTACAAGCAGTGGAACGCAAAGGGAACCATAGATGCTGACAAGCTGCTGTCAGAACTGTGCCACTGTGGCTGCTTGTTGTGTAAAACACTCCACCAAAGGAACTTTGTTGCTCCTAAATGAGGAGATTCCTGCTAGTCCTCTGTCTCTTTTCCATTTCCATGGGTCAGATAAAAATCTGTATTTGCCTGCCTTAAGCTTTGTCTAGAAATACGCTAGACCTAGCACAGTGAATACAATGTGAAAACATGATTAACGATAATAGCAACTTCTTGAATCACATGAACTATGTACAAACCCCAAATGGTTTTTAAATAAGAGTAATGTGAATACTGTCTCATTTCAGCAATTTCTAGAGTGTATTTCTTAGCAGTATGTGTATTTTCAGTCTTCACAACTTCACAGTTTTGCTCTGTTGCACGGAAAGCAAATATTCCACATTATTGCAGAAACTTATGAAATATCCTTTTGTTTTGTCAAACCATTCATTTATAAAAATGTGAGGGATATGCTTCTGTGATCCTGGTTTTGTCTGGGATTATGAAGTGTGTGTATTGCCTACATCCACTATACTCCTTGCATTATCATCAGTGAGTTTTTCAGCGGTAAGAACACACTAAGGACTGTGCTGATTCACTGCTCGTCATCAGTGACGTTTCTTTCATAAAGTCTTCTGTCTGTTGGTGTAAAGAATAACCTTGCCTTCGGGGGTGTAGGAAACAAGCAGGCAAAAGAGTTGTTTTATGAAAGACTGTTACGAGGTCAAGGCATCTTTAAAAAGAATTGCCTAAAGAAAGCCTTTACCAATGTATATCTTCTCAGGAAAACACCAAGCCAAACTGTAGTTGTACCTATAGGATCATAAGAATCAAGGATTGTTCAAGTCAGAAGGGGTCTCAGCAGTCCTCTGGACCAGTCTCCTGCTGAAGGTGCACTCATCCATGAGCTCAAACCATGAGCTTGGGCATTTCTTCTGTCAGGTCTTAAGGACTTCCAAAGGATGGAGGCTGTGCAACCACCCTGGGCAGCCTGTGCCACTACCCCACTGTCCTTATGGTGGGAAGGTATTTCCTCATATCCAGTATGAACATCTCATTTCAACTTGTGCCATTTTTCCTTGTCTACCATGCCCTGTTGTGGAGACCATGGCTCCATCTCCTCAATAATCTCCAGTAGTTATGGGGCTGAGCAGGAGGGGGCACACTGTTAGGGGCCTCCAAAGCCACTTCGTCTCCAGGATGAACAAGCCCCAGTTGTGCAGCCTCACAGCATGAGTGGTCCAGCCCTGACCATTCCAGTTTGTCAACATCTGCAATGCTGTTAAAAGCACACTCCATTGTCTCCTCCAAGTCATTTATGGAAATGCTCAACAGGCCAGTTCTAGCAATAGACCCTGCAGTGCTCCCCTTTTTAGGCCTCCAGCAGTGCATGACCCATTAATCAGCACCCTCCAAGGCAAACCACCCCACCAGGTATTTTACCACCTGGTTGTTCAGCCTCTAAACTGAATGAACACATTGACTATAAGAATATGGTGCAACACAGTGTCAAAACCCTTGCTAACCTTCACAACCACGAGCCTGCCCAGATGCCTCCCGAAGGACACTTCTCTCAGCTGGTGAGTGCCACTGCTGCTGCACATTTGTGTTGATGCAACAAAGGCCTTGGTTTCAAAATGCAATTTCAAGCAAGGACATTTTATTTACCATGCTGAAAATGCCTTTTTATGGAATAATGCAGGGTACTTACATTTGGATTTTATCAAGTCAGCCTGTCTTACTTTAATAAATTTACCTCAAGGAGAGACATAGAGCTGTAGCCACACTACAGAAATAGATCTAGTGTAAATTTTTCTTTTATAGGACGTGTGAGAACATTTTCTCCCAAAACATAATTCACTGTAGTAGCATAATGTGTTAAAGTATTAAGGCTATTTCACCAAAGTTAGGATTTCCAGGTTTCAGGTTGCTTTCAAGACCACATCTATGAGACTGGATATAACATGGAACAAAGACAATCTGCCCTATGATCTAACTAAGAAAGTCATTTGGTAAGAAGCCAATATCCCTGAATGGCAAACTGTCTTGAAATGATTCATGAAAATGTAGTTCAGACCCTGTTGCTATTAAATCAAATGGAAGTTTTCCCACTGAAATAAATTGTTAAGGATCTAACCATAACATATCTAATCATAACATGGAGGTTTCCTTAGACAACACGCAGTACAAGAGAACTTTTCTTCAAATGGATTTATTCCATATTTTATATAAGTTTCAGATGATTAAATGGACTTAAAGGTGGGTGGGAGAGAAGCATAATCCTAATTCAAACACATGACAAGGATTAAGGTGCATGAGAACACAGGCAATGCTTCCTGCTCGGATTTATTCACAGACTTGCCTTCATCTGTTTTAGGCTGTTGCTCCCCTTTTTCTCTTTCTGCACTGAGAATGTTTACCCATGGACTCGCCACAGGCCATCCTGCTCAGGACAGCCCTAGGTTTTATTTGGGCTTCTTGTAAACCACTGTTTTACTGCCCGGACTGACCACTGCATCTTGTATAAATAGTTCTCAGGAGGATGTTTTGGGGGTTGCTTAATGCTTGTGGTGGTTTTTTTGTCTGAATATAGTCAGAAGTTTGAGTAATTAAGAGGACAGGCGCATTAGCTGACGGGAACCTCTCAGACTGGAGGATGTTAAAATTACTTACCTGTGTTATGAACATTGGCATGCATTTCTGTTATTCAGTCTCCACTATTCATGCATTTTCTGAGACTAGAAAGTTCTTTTTTTTAATACTTTTCATTTGCTGGAAGAACTGAATAGTCATTCTAGTACTGAACAAGCCACACTGCTGTGAAAACCTGTAGCTACTACTACATTATAAATACAGTTTATTTATATTAGCTTTCTTACTATCTATCACCTTTAAGGTTACCCCACTGTGAACAAACTCACAACATCGCAGGAAATTGCTTACATTTAAATACAAATTCTTTTTGTCCTTGCCTTAAAAGTCATAAAAAAGATTTCTACATACTTGTCACAGGCCCACCAATTTTCTTTTCAACAAGACATTTAGTGAAAACAAACTATGAAAAAGCTTATCCAAAAATTACATGCCAATATGGATTTCACTATGTAACAGAATAGTACATATGTACTGCAAAAATGTTAATCATATGCAGATGACTGAATTTAGTAGTTTTGCAAGTAAGTTCTGTGGAAAATAAAGGGGTTTTTTAGCATGTTCATAGAATATCATTGAGATCAATATAGGGAAACAGAAAGGCCTATAAGACCTCCTTACATTGGAAAAGAACACCACTTAAATTAAATTTAAAATTGATTTGCTCCACTCAGTGCTAGCCCATGAAATAGACACATTTAAACTGATTTAAAGTTAAATTAAACCTATAAAATCCCTGTGTGCTTTGATGTAAGTGCATGCATGCTAGTGACATGCTTTTGTTTAATTAGCTCTATTGAAAATCACTCCTCAGCGGAACTTTGCACGGCAGACCAGGCCTATGACTCCTTGCTGTCTCTATTTTAGTTGAACACTAAAGTGAGTGAGAAATCTTTATGGTTAATTCAGGAGCCAAAAGTTTTGCAGGGCTCATACTCCTTTCAGAATATCTACAAATATTTACATTGACTGTAAGACAACAAGCTTCCCAGCATCCCCTGATCCTGGCTCCCTCAATATCCTTAAATGAGGGGACATTTAGCTATTCAGTCTAAAGGCCTTTTGGTAGAACAGCACTTACTGTGAAATGCATTGTTTGGGTTAGCTGAATGTCTCCCTGTCACTTATTTCCCAGAGAGGATTTAAAAGTTATATATGTTTAGCAACTACTGTACACTAAAGGAAAATGGATTTCCACAAGGTCTCATAATCTACTGGTAACTTGTCTCTCTCTAATGCTTGAAAAAATTGCAGAACAAAAAAGAAACAAAGGTCAGAGATAAAAAGGCTTTTGTGTTTTGGAAAAGAGATGCACTAGGGCAAGGAGGGTGAGGAGTAGGAAAGATGGGGAAAATGTTGAATGTTTGGGGATTTTCTTCCAAGAGTTTGCTTTTCTGTTCCTTTAGCTTTCTTTTCTTCTTTCTTATGAATTTTTTCCCACCAGCACCATCAGTATAAAACACTACTAAGTTAGAAGAACAGCAGCTTTTACCCACTTTGTATAGATGCAGTTGTTTATGCAAGGGCATTTAGCTGCAAATAAATGAATTAGGATGTGCATGTGACCTTGGATAGATAAAAAAACACATAAAGGATCGTAGAAGTGGATCCACATGCTTGAACTAGACAAACAGCAACATAAACACTACAGCCTCAACTCACCACATGCAAAACCACAGGTAAAAACATAAAACTAACAGTCCTTGACAAAGTTTTCACACTGCAAGTCCAAAAGCAAATTACAAATTGTAATTAGCAGCCTTTGTTAGCCATGTCAGTATTAAGGGGAGTAGAGGCATCTAAATATTCAGAGCTATTGTCAGTGCCTGCTCACTGCTTCCACCCAAACCTGAAGGCATCTAAACTCAGTTGGTGTTTCTGTCCAGAACTGTGCATTTCCCCACATGATTTGTAGCAGGTGTGGAAATGTCTCATTTCCAACAAGCAGCTGTCTGGCACACATGCGCTCTCAGCATCTCTGCAAGTCCAACATAAGGTGCTGCACCACGGCCTTGAAGAGTGCCATCCAGCAGATATCACCTGTAAAAGCCGACATTTGGTAGAAACATGAGAGAATCCAAAATGGGTTCTCAGCTTGTGGTGATTATGAGCCCTCACCAGGCATCTCCAAGGCACAGAGGATACTGCAGCAGCCAGGCCCTCAAGGGGCCAGGAGCAAACAGCCTCCTGCCAAGGGTGCTAAGCTGAGTGGTCAGGAGAGGAGGACCCCTGCAAGCAATGCAGAGGGAGCTCTAGAGAGAGCATATATGAATGTGTATAAATGTACACAGACAGAAGGATCCAATGTCAGATTAGCCATCTCGATGTCTAATGGGCTAACCCTGGAACACATTACTGATTATTACTGTATTAAGAATGGCAATGATTCAGCTATCCTTATACTTTCCAAGTTATTATCTAAGCCTGTACTAATCTTTTCCAAAAACAAAAGGGTTAAGCTCGTGTTAAATCCATCTGCCCTGGCATTATAACCAACCAGAGGCAAAGAAAGTAATTTCTCAAGATGACACCAGTACAAGCTATCTAAATTCAAAGAATTATTTCAAACAAACTTCCATAGGAATGGAGAAGAGAGAAGTGAGAGAAGCGAGTAAATTGAGCACTAAAATAAATGCCTCATGATCTTGCTTATAACCAAACAAACAGGGAAATGCATCTTCTCTGGATGGAGCATTGCAGAGCAATCTTCAAGGGAAATTTGCTTAGTACTAAGCTGGCTTTTGCAGTTTGAATGCAGTGACATGATGAGTTTCTTGCAAACGTATGCCAAAAAACCTAATCCAAGCTGGAAAGAGGAGAGGAAATCTCCTATGAGACAGTTTTTATAAAAGCTTCATTCAGGGCCTCCACCCTCATGTACTGCACCAGCCACCTTAGTTTTTCCACTCTCCCTGGTCCAAGAAAGCACCGACTAGTATATTAAAAATACTGGCTTTAAAATGTTTGGGAATGGACAGTGACAGCTGTATATGTTTTAATAATCAGGAACAGATTATCAGATGATGTTTTAGTCAAAATGGGTACCGAGATTTAGGTGTAATAGATTACAAAACAAGTAAACTAAAGTAATACAGATGGAAAAAAAATATGACAAATATTTCAAATTTCTCAGTCCCTCTGAGAATCAGGCACTTTGTAGTGGAAAAGTGTAGTCAGGTTATTAAAACATAATATTAGTTACCTAGAGATACTGATTACACCCTGTTCCCAGTCCAGTAAATAGAAGGTTTTGACATTTTCAACCAGAATTTCAAGCAAAAGCACTTCTCCTTCCAGCTGTACAATCAGCTTCCTTGGGAAAGGCATTTAACCCCTCAAACTTCAGCATTCCCTTTTCTAAAACAAATATATCTCTTATATTTCTTATCTATCTTTCACATTAGGAACCATAATTAATTTTTCATAAAAATACTTTCAGCTACAAATATCTTCAAACTTTCATAATTTTAAAAAAGATTCCTTTAACTAATTCTCTTGCTTTCTACATACCATTCATGTGCAGTACATGTTTTTTCCTCGGTTGTGATTTATGGCAAGGACCCTTCACTACAAGTGCAGAATGTGTTAAAAATAAGACCCTGGTATTACTTTCTGCTCCTCCAGGAAACAAGTGGCTGTCTCTCTGCACCTGACAGCGTATTTATAGTGAAATGCGGTTGATATATGCACCTACCAATTCTGGGAACAGATTTTGTGTATGTGTAACTTGGTTTCTCTTTCTCCTTCCTTCTTTCTTCCCAACACCAGGATTCAGCTTCCTCAGGCTTTTTCTGTCTGACATGGCTTTCGTGTCTCATTCACCTACTGTCAGAACTCCATGCATTTGAATGGCAGCAGCTAATAAAACTATGCTCATCTCTTTATGGCTTTTCATAAAACTACTCCACTCTGTGCCTTTTTATTTTGCCTTACTTCTGCTGTCTCTCTGTGTACACACAGTGTACTGAAAAAAAACTCCCTTGCAATTGTGTGAAATAGCATTTAACAGCATCACAAAACTGATATTTCTGAAAAGGGTATTTCATTTCTCAAACATGCTGAAACTTACTGAAGTATTTTTTGCCATCTGTTTCTTCTTTTTAAATAAATAACTCTTTTCATCGTGGCAACCATTATGACAAGCTACCAATATTTATGAGGATGTAGCAACACTCATAGGAACAGAAAAAGTGACATATATGTGAACAGCAAAGAGAATCTCTTTCAGCTTAAGGTGAACTTGGAATGAGTCCCTGGTGCCAGAATGAAGCTGATGTCCTTACATGTAACTCAGGAACACTGAGGTGCAACTCTTACGTCAATGGATGCCTGTATACCAACATCCAGCAAAGACCCCCAGGGGATCCCAGCCTGCCTCAAATCAGACCCACTATTTCTTGAATGAGTTCAAACAGTTGTTCAATGACATCTTCATGAGATCAGCCGCACAGCTGGCTTTCTGGTGAGGTTGGCTGGTTTTAAGTGGAAACTGTCAGTATCTGCCAAATGGTGGCCAGACACCAGAACAGACTTTCCAATTAGTGGAATACCCCATTTGATGGCGGGATGTGATTTTCCTGTGTGTGTATGTGCATGCTCCACCTGCATGCTACCACATCTGAAGGCTGTGGTGATGCCCTTGCAGGGAGCCTGTCATCCCAGGTGAACCAAAAGGGAGTCAGGCAGTCTCCTCCTTGCTGGGCCAGCAGAAGCCGTTTTGAGTTTCCCACAGCTGAAAATCACTGTGTTGCAGGTTTTACGTAAGGGCCTGTCGGAGCTGGAGCGGCTCCCTTGCTGCCCACCAGTGAGCTGTGAAACACAGGTTATTAGTTCCAGATGCTGCTTCAGCGCCTTTCCTTCTGCACAAAGTATGCAGAAGTCACTTCTTTTGGTTTCTCAGGACTCCCCAGAAATAGAAAACACCACCAAAAGTCACTGTGGATTTGTTATCCCTCCCTCAACATCAGGCAGAAAGTCTTGTCCCTGAGCCAAAAGGGATCTGTGTTACACTCACTATGGACCTTACAGCCGATTCACAATGGACCTCACAGCAAGAACCAGAGCCTCATATTAAGTACCAATCCATTGTCACTGCATGTCTAATACATGCAGCAGGTGTGCCAGCTCCATGACAGTCCCATTCACACTCTAACAGGAACTTTGTTTTGGAGAGAAAAGGGAAGCGCCTCGTGACAGAAACCAGAGGAACACGTCAGCTGCTTCAAAATTCACTACACTTGATCTATGTCTTCAGGCCTCCTAACTTTCACCCTAAGGTTTTAAAGAACTGTATTAAATCTTTCAAACTTCTTATACGTTTGTTCCTCTCAAAAATCTCACTACAGAAAAGTCATTTTTCTTATCACTTCTTAATCATAATAGAGGTAAATCCTGTAGATGCATCTTTTTGCCAATTTATGGTACAACATTCCCTTGTAAATTCAAACCATTTTCTTCTTACCACATTGTGATCATAATCAATACATAATTTTGGTAGAACTCACCATTTACATTTTGCATATTTGGGGGTAAAAAGGAATCCAGCTTTAATTGCTCATGAGAAAATATGGGCCAATAGAGAAGCTGAGCCTGCAGTTTTCAGACATATCAGAAAATATAATTTCTTAAGGCCTGAAAACGTTCCAGTGTAAAGCATTCTGGGCTCATGGAAAGGTAATTGTGAAAATATACAGGCCCTGTGTAAACATTAAAGTATTTACGAGGTCCTTCAAGGATTTCAGTCTGACAGATTGTTGGCTCGTCTTCACTATCCCTGTATCCATAACTTCTATTGTATATCTTTGGTTATGAGGACTGCAGTAACCACCAGTGCACTTCCAAGGGCAGTAGGTCAACAGTGTGCTATTACTCAGCTTCCAACCCTTCCTATCAAAGGAAGGTGCTGCCAGCTGGGTCTCCAGGATCCCTAACCTCAGCCAGCTCCACACTTGCTCCTCACCCACCACTCTGTGGAAGCCTGCAGCTCCAAACCTGAAGAGCACAGTGACAGCTCTCATCCTGGACATTTTAGGAAAGGGAATGGCTAAGATTGGGAAAAGTTTATTTTAGATTGGAGGAAGGGTTATATCTGTTGGCATTCACTGTATCATGGGAAAGGCAATTTGTTTTATTTGTTCAGAGTCTGCTCTAAAAATAAACTGCAATGCAATTGGAATCTTGGGCTTCCTTTTATGGTTTCACCAATCTAAACAAATAAAATCATCTTGATTCATGTAGTACCTTTATGTAGTAGCTTCATTAAATAGTCAAAATGAGAGCAGGTAAAAATCATCTTCTAGGGTTCGCAAGAAATGTTGCCTTTACATAAGGCCTTTTGTTTAAGAAATTGGCAATACTGGGCAAAGACAACAGACACGGAAGGCTGCATGAGGTGTGGAGGCATTGTTTTCCCCTCTGTAACTGAGAATATTGAAAAATGAATTGGTTTGGCCAAAGCAACATGAGGAAATGAGGCAGGCCTGAAAACAGAAGTCCTCCTGTGTCCCTCCGTACAGCCTTCCTCTTCCTGTCTCCTTTGAATATTCACAATAATATGATTACACTGTTTGCATGTGACTTTTTTTTCCTAATAGATTTGGACACTGAAATCACTTCATTAAAAATTTGAAATTTGGGGTGAAATTTAACAGCAGAAAACAGTGTCTCTGTTCTCTGAGGAGTAAAGCTGAAAAGGCCCATTTGTTCATCTTTGTAGGTCATTCAGTGTCACTAAGTTTTGGGTTTTTTCCAAAAATCCTATAAAGAGAGAAAATCAGGTCTCCTGAAAACTACAAAGCTAAGTAGCCTTTTTTACCACCACCTGTCAGAAAAGCATGCCTCTGTTAACTTAAATACTTGGGTTAATATACAGCAGTAACTCTGCCCAGCTGGAAGTTTGCCCTCCATTCATGTTCAGATTAACCTTCTTCACACAGATTCATGAGCACCAATCCTTCACTCTGTTTTGTTGTTTTCAGGAGTAGTTCTGGATAACCTGGTTGCAAGCACAGCCTGAAAGCTGGTGTACAGTGAAGCAAGCTGGCATCAGCCCCTGGTTAAGAAGATCATGAAGAGAGACACGCTGGACTGTCCCACAGAGAGCTGCTGTAGGTACAGGAGGCAGCAATGTGTCCTTTCACCCATCCCACATGGGCACCACCAACAGCACCACACTGGAACCACGGCAGGGTTGTGCTGCTGCTCTTCCATGCACATAAAGCAGCATCTGGTTCTGCCATAACATTTTTGTCAGGGGGTCAATTCTACTGTTTATGGCTCCTACAGCTGCTTCTCGGGTAATGTGATCACACCAAACTCAAAACCGAGCACAGGAGAATAGGCACAAAAAAGGGAATAAAAATGGTTCTTTGCCATGTTTTCTTAAACTTGACATAGGCTTAAAGCCCAAACATAATTTTAATAAATCTCACCCACATCTCAACACCTTCCCTCCATCTTTTCTGTGGTAGCCAGGATTCTCCCGAGACAAAGCATGGCCTTGTTACAGCAGCTCCCTTTTTCCTTTGTGCAGCCAGGAAAGGATCCAGGGTCTACCACAAACACTCTAGAAAGATGGGCTGGATGCCCTCTGATTCAAAATCATTGCCAAGTCCACACTACCTATTGATATCTCTCAGTATGAAAGCACCGAGCAGTCATAAAACACACAGCTTCTCAAAGAGTCAAGACAGGATGCATCACATGTTGCACCATGTTGGCGAGCTATCTTTGGGTAAATACTTGTGTCAGCAAGACAAGAAAGGAATCTTTTCATGTAGTAGTTGCTAGTGTAGGCCCAAACCAAAAGCACCCTCCCAAAAGTCTGGTGATCTTCAAAATCCAAGGCATAATCTGAGAAAAAAAATCACTAATTACCCCAAATTTTATTACAGGCCAAACCAAGACCTTGGATCCCAAATAATCCTCAAACTTGGGTTGGCTCAAATTCTGGATGCAATATCTGCGTTGTGAGCTAAGGCAAAACTAGAAGGGAGAAAGAAAAAAAAATCAGCCTTGCTCCATGGATCTTTAATATAGGGCCACCTCTGATACACTTTAGAAAAATATAATGAGACCACTATAATATATACTCCAGCCAAAATTCTTGGCTCCCAAAACCAGCTTTATATGGTATGCAATACAGAAACACCCAGGAGACACCATAAGAACTTTGACAAGGCTAATATTAAGCTAGAACAAAACAGAACTACTGGCACCAACTCCACTCAGCTCTTAAGTAAACTTGTCCCATTAAAAAGTAGCCTCTAAGATATTTTCTCTCTGAAGTGTATAGTAGCTTATAAAAAACAGGAAGGGTTGCCAAGTCATAGATGTGTTCAAGTACTCCTTACCCTCATTAAGGAACATTCCCTGGCAGCCAGCAGCTTTGAGTGTTCCAGCGAACCAGATTTTATAAGGGGGGGTGTTTACAGTGGTGTGCAATGTAGCTGGAAATCACAGTGCACTTTAGCAGCCCTGTACTAGATACAGCTGTGTTTGGAGCCTTATCACCCAGAGCACAGAATAAAACAGGCAGGGTGATCAATGAGGTTCCAAAAATATAATGAGTATCAAGAAAACAAATCTTAAACTTCCCTGCTCCATAGGAAGCAGAGCATCCAGAGATGACAGTGCTAAATACAAATTAGGCAGTGAAATACCACTGAAGATCCAGGTCTCGCTTCCACCAGTTTTGTATATAACAGTATTTACAGAGATGTCTTCATAGTCAGCATGTACATAATGCAGCTTCTTAGTGTACCCACTGACTGCTGCAGCAGTTAGGAGTTACATTCCTTTGTGGAGCTGGACCTTAATGCTGCCCCCCACTTTGTTCATCATGGGGCTGGTTTTGCTTCTCATTCAGTGTCTAACATATCTTCTGCCTAGGGATATTATCCAGACATATAAGAGGAACAACAAAATGATCAAATACAGAAGGTCTTTCCATCCTTAACGCTGATGAAGAACTGGGAAAGAGAAGATCCATACTTTCTAACAGTACCAGTGCTGAGGACCTAAAATCACATGCTCTCTTGAGTCTCTCACATTTCCTCTCTGCTACCAACCAGGCACTGTTTTCCAAAGGTTTTTCAGTTTCCATTGAAGAAGAATCCAGATTTATGTGGCATTTAAGCAAGCCGCTAGTTATCTGAATCTTTCACTCTGCAAATATAATTTATCACCTGTTTATAAGTACATGCTAGCTACCAGTTCCCACAAAGCTGCCCCCTATCCCTGTTTTGATTTGGGAGATCCAGCAACACACGGTTTATACATTTTGTGATCTTTCAGAATAATACTGAACAAAGAAGATGCAGAACCTGGCACAAATATAACTGTGTCACCCACTCTTTCCCAGAGCAGCAAACCCCCAACCAAGCTGACACAATCAGAGGAAGAGGACAGTCTCTGCAAAATGACAGCTGCGTGTAGGCATTTGAAGATAAAAATACTACCAAAGTGTAACAAATAAGTGGAATTTTAAAACAGCAGAGCTTTACATACACTGGGTGGCCACTGAGATAAAAGGAAGACTAAAGAAGCAAATAAACAGGCTCCCACAGCATCTTGTTAGCTGCAGGATCACTTAGAGAGAAAAAAGAGAAACCTTGATCCACAGGAAAAACACACGGAAAGATAAGTTCATGGCCAGACACCTTTCTGTAGAATTTCTGCTCAAGAACTTCTGCTCAAGTTTCAAGGATGCTCAGAAGTAAGGAGGAAAGAGATAAGGTAACATGTAAAGAGACTAATTTTTTTTTACTGTCTTGTCTTAATCTGTTTATTTCCCATGCTAGGTGAAGTAACAAGATCTAGGGCTTGGAATTCTTACAAAGACAGCATGTTAGTCCTCATAATTTGTTTCAATTATTATATTTTTTACTTTAAGAGGCAGACCAGAAATCCCTTGAGTCACTATTCAGGGTTTAGGATGCCCAAGGTGTAAGAGAGCTGGGGATCAGTCCAAATCCGAGAGGTCTAAGGTGGCTGAATGGTGAAGCTTCATTTGTTTGAGAGGATAACAAGGTAACAGAGCATCCAGGAAGTATGCTAGAGAGACCAGGGTCATAGAGTCATATAGAATGGTTTGGGCTAGAAGGACCCTTAAAGATCAGCTAATTCCAGCTCCTGCCATGGGCAGGGACACCTTCCACCAGACCAGGTTGCTCCATCCAACCTGGTCTTGAGCACTGCCAGGGAGGCACTTTCATCATAATAAATATCTTCCTTATGTCCAATCTAAACCTATTCTCTTTTAGTTTGAGACTGTTGACCCTTATCATATCACTACAGGCCCTGACAAAAAGTCTCTCTCCATCTTTCCTATAAGGCCCTTTAAGCTTATAGGAAAAGCTGCAACAAGGTGTCCCCAGAGCCTTCGTTTTTCCAGGCTGAACAACCACAACTCTTTCAGCCTTTCTCCACAGGAGAGGTGTTCCAGCTATCTGATCATTTTTGTGGGCCTTCTCTGGACCTGCTCCAGAGAAGAGATCCATGTACTGAGGATTCCAGAGCTGGATGCAGTGTGCCAGGTGGGGTGTCACAAGAGCAGAGTAAACCTGCTGGTCACACTTCTTTTTACACAGCCCAGGATATAACTGGCTTTCTGGGCTGCAATTACCCATTGCCAGCTCATATGTAATATTTTGTCAGCCAATATCCCCTAGTCTGCAGGGCTGCTCTCAGTCTATTCGTTATCTTGTCTGTACTGATGCCAGAGACTGCCCCAGCGCAGGTGCAGGACCTTATTGAACTTCATGAGGTTCACAATGGCCCACTCCTCAAATCTCTCAAGGTCCCCATGGATGGCATCCTTTCCCTCAGGCAGATAAACACTGCTCAGCTTTTTGTCATCCACAAACTTGCTGAGGTTACAATCTCACTGTCCGTGATAGTTGCTGGGGTCTGCCTTCGTATCCTTCTTAAAAAATGGGTGTGAAGTTTCCCTTTTTCCAGTCACTGAAGGCTTCACCTAACTGTCATGACTTTTTAAATATGATGGAGAAAGCTTAGCAACTACATCTGCTACTTCAGATATATGTCAGCCTATTCAGACTATATCTAAGAGGATTTAGGCTAAAACTTGGCAGTCTGTAAAGTGTCTGGCTATAAAATACTTACCAAGTTGTGATGCTATGTATTTTGCTTTAGAGTATTGGTATAGTCTGCCATCAGGTTATCCAGAAACTTTCTTTAATGTGCTTGGAGAGAAAAAAAGAAGGAGTGGGAGGAAAACGAAATTTTATATATATATGAATGTGTATGTATATATATATATGTCCTTCAAGTGAACAGAACCTCACTCTGAACCAGGAAAGCAGTTATAATTCTTTCCATGGGCTTGTCATCTAATTGGAATACCATGGGAAACTTTATGGCTTCTTCCCCTCTGTTTTATCTGCCATGGTACACATAGAAGTCATCCATAATGTCACAGATTGTTTTTATTTCCTCCTACTGAATTGCTGGCAATTTTTCCTCTCATGATAAATGCAGTTAGATTATACCCAGAGTTCTATGTGCTTGTTAAAACCTTTCAGACATGGCTACATTTGGAAGAAAGTGTGGACAGAGTCAGTTGCCAACATTTTATTCTTCTAGAAGGTCATTTGAAGCTAAAAGTTTGTCCAGTAGACCTCAATACTGGGAGAAAATTGAAGTGCCCTGCAAATAGCTTTGGCTGCGGATGTATGCTACCCTAATGTGCCTTAAGGAAAACAAAAGCCTTTCTATGGAAAATGGATTTATTCATTTTTCTTTCTATTTCTTCACCACATTACCTAATTAATTCCTAGAGAACATCTCAAAGAATCAGCATTTCTGCTAATTATTTTATAGAAGACAGTAGTACAGAGTTCTCACTACCTGGAGATAAATATAGACCCAGCACCTACACCTAGGAGAGGAAATGGTTCTTATTACCTGTCATAAATGCTATGAAAAAAATGAAGTTTTGGATACTGGTTCACACCCTGGAAAGATACACAGGACAGGTTGGATTAATGTAGATCGAAACATAAAGGATGTAACTACTTTCCATTTAGTCTTTAGCTAATAATGCAGGCACTTCCAGAAAACAATTCTTATCTGCCTTAAATTGCTGTCCTTGGATGGCAGGAATCACCACCTGAAAGTGCACATCCTATGGTACCCAGCATACAGGAAGCCCAGAGTAGTCATCCAAACCAAACTCCACCATACTGTGTTGTTGTTCCTCTCTTCTACGGCTTTCACTCACAAGAAACAGTGACAACTGTCTGTGAAAACCTCCACTGGATTCTCCATTGGACCACTAACAAACAGCATCCAGCTGGGCATTATGGGGCATTTACTGCTCCCATGACACCAGTGGCAGTGGTAATTCAGATTCTACCATAAACCTGAAGAGAAAGGGAGTCTCTTCCGTTCTGTTTGTACAGCACATCACACCATGGGGACCTTGTTCAGGAACAAGGTCTCCATTTTCCCCTTTTTCTCTCTAAGCTCCAGGTCTCAGAGAACCCACACAGCCTCTGCAAAGAACACGACACAGAAAAATTACAGATCAGCAACACGAGAAACCTCACCATTTTCTCCTGTAATGAACAAAAGGTTCCACATCCAAGCTGGGAATGAATTTCAGCTTCATGAGGGAACTCTACAGGGAGACGTTAAACAAGTCACCAACCTTCTTGGCCAGCATGACAGCCAGCACTATCAGTGGGGAGGACTGGACATCATTTGTGAACTCTACCTAAGGAAAAAATAGAACAAAGGGCTTTTCATCTGTTTCATATACCTGGCGACAAAGGCAGTGGTTGCACAGGACTACCTACTTCTTTCACAGGGGAACGGAATGCAATCCAGTCCACTGAAGGCAGAAAGGTGCTCTCTCTCCTTTCTCAGGGATAGGTTATCAATCAACACTTCCACCAGAGAGTCTTGGCTGATGCAGTGACAGTTCCCCCTCCCATCCCTGTCAGCTTGAAGCATGACACTTACATTAAAAGTCACATTTGATTCCCATATTTCAGGTGGCTTGTGATAATTCTGATGTAGAAGAGGACAGTAAGTGGAGATGAAGTAGCCAGATTGCTTAAAATAGCTTGGCATTGTGACAAATATTTAAAAATGCAAACAAATCCAAGTATTTTTTCTTATTTGCTGAGCTCAGGAGATATAAAATTGTTTTCCCATACTTATGCTTCCTGATAAAACAAGCTCCTTATACAAACACTGTCCCTAAGGATGTCAGAAAAGGGATGAAGCAGCTTCCAACAGAAGTCCAGCTCAGGAGATCAAGCAGCAGGAACATCAGTTACCATGCAGAGCAATGTTCAACAGTACAAGGCAAGGTGCAGGCATCCCTGTCCCCACAATCACAAACCCATGAACTGGAATGAAGTGTTGGTTGTAGAAAATCATATGCAAAAGGATCATCAAAAGGATGGTATCTCACCCAAAACATCTTTCCTAAGCTGGCTTGTCCTTTCTCCCTGTGTAGTGAGGGTGTGGTCAGATGAGTGGTGAAGAATGTAGTATGTTTTAACACTTGATTACCCTTGAGCTAATTGGTTTTACCTCCATGGTTGCATACAGCCGCTATCACTAAGCTCAAAGGTAGACCAAGTTCACCTGCCCTGCTACTCAACTGTCCACCTATGGTGGAAGTGACTCAAGGCACACCAGTAAACTGCCTTTAAATAAAGGATTAAGAGTGAATCCTCCTATACAAAACAGAGAGTAATGGGAATGTAATTAATGTTGTTTAGACCCAGGTCACAATGAAGTGAAATATTTTTCATGGTGAAAACCACTGCACAGAAATATTCTCCTTATGATACCTTACTAAGGCTTTTTGGTAAAAACTGCTGTCTCCTTCCACATCCCACTATTTCCCCTATCACTGCATCCTGTTAAACAGGTATATTCATTAGCAATTACCCTGGGACTAAATATGCAACCCTTCCTCATAACACTAAGAGGCTTTTGCCCAGAAACTTTTCTCCAATTCAAAGTGAATTACAGAACATGGCCATTTTATAGACCTCATCAGTTAGAGATTGTTAAGTACTCCAAATATCTACATTCAAAGAATGCCAATAAGCACCTTTCTGCATGATGAGCTGTAGGAAATTTATCCAGACTTAAATTTTCACCCTCCTTCTGTCTCTGTTCTTTGAAAAGATACCATTCAGGATGATTTACGTGGTTTACAGCATATCCCAACAAGGGACCCATATGGCATAGTCAGCCACGTACGACGGAGTCATGCAACTGTCCTTTCTGCTTGGACATAGCCAGGGATTCGTAATACCACCACAGCATTCTTTGACTGTCTCTTTAAACCTAGCATTCAACTGTTTTATTTTAAAACAGGAACATGTCAGTTGAAAGGAAAACAGCAACTGTGGGATTTTAAGAATTGCTTCATCATATCTGCTGCAACTCATTCACACAGATGGATACTCCTTTACTGTGGATTCCTTTTAAGGTTTTCTTAAGTATCTTGCTACAGGGAACTCTTCTGGAATAAAACCAACATTAAAAATTACTATAAAAAGCTATAAAAGCACTCTGAAACTCTAAATATAAAACTTCTTGAAACTTAAACTCTAAAAAATACTTTCAAGTGATTGTTTTAACCTATACAGAATATCTTCAGAACAGCAAGAACCAGAGCCTGGCTTTCCAGTCACCTCTTCTTGTTTTTCATCCCATTTTATCCCTTCCTCCTACCCTTCTATCCTCAGTCAAGCTGACCTGGCGCAGACCCTCATCCTTTATTGTCAGAAACATCCAGCCAGCATTTTACATCTGTGACTGAGAAACTCTGAGGCTTGTGCTGATTTTCCCCAGCCCTGCAGCCTTCCTGAGTGCTGGGATCTGGAGGGAGGATGGCTCCTCTCTACAACAGCACACTGAATGCTTGGAGCAAGTGCCTCTGCATTCAGTGTTGGACTTCACTTCCTCCAAGGGTTAACGCCTGTCGAGCAGAAATGCTGTTTATCTTTGGCAGGCTAGGATGGCTGAGGTCATTTTTAAAAAGACATGCTAAAAGCATTTTGAGCAATATCTTTTGTATGTAAGTAGATTTAAACTTTGGCCACAATAGTGCTGGTGGAGTTGTGCTGAACTCTTACTGTAGATGGAAACTGGAGAGGCAATTTCTGTGATACAAATTTTCTTGCAAATAGGCTATACTGGAGCAAAAACATAAAGAAAAGATGCAGATGACTTAGAAAACAATGATATATTTGAAGCATAAGCATAAAAAACTGATAGAATCATTTATAAAATTTCAAGAAAACTTTGCATGAAAATTTAACCCATTATGTGATCTTAAGATAAAGTGAAGTTGTACACTAATTATAGATCAAGTTATTTATGAACCCCAGCCTAAAGCAAAGTCTTATCTAAAAATCGACTTGATTTTACATCCAAGTACTTAAAAACCTAGAGAAAAGCATTAATCGATAGTTCAAATAAATTCTGGGAAAGAGAATTGCAACAAAGAAAGATTCACACAAAAGAGATGCTGTCATTCATATAATAAAAAGAAAAAGTATGCTGTCTTAGTGCTGGAGAAGAAGGAAGAAATCATCAAAACCTGCAGCTAAAACCCCAGTCTATTAATGAGAAGGATGATGGTACTTCAGCAGCAAAGTTCTCCTTAGGGTATCTTAACAGAAATCACAGAAGCAGAAGTTAATGCAAGAACTGTGATAGATTCAAGTGACCTCACAGAAGCACATGGACAGGCACGAATCTACAGGCACACATATCTGTGCTCTTCTTAAGGCTTTATTGGTATTCCCTGTTTAGAGAAGGGCCATCTGCTCCCTGCTGAGAGAGACAAAGTGCAGAGCCTCGGGATTCAGCTGCATGAGGAAGTTCATGCTCAGTGAGCTTGGGTGTGAATTTACTGCATATTAGCTGCTCTGCACTAACTGCCCATTTGGGTACCCTTGGTGCTTGGGAAGTGAAAAACAGCCTATTTGACCTTCAGAAAGGAGCCCGCCTAACTCACACAAAAGCACTCTTGAAGCTAACATGCACAAAAGCACTCTTAGTAGCTACTAGAATCACCCACCCAAGGGAATTAGTGCCAAGTAACTAGCAAGCTGTAAATCCATCCTGGAGCTCCCTGCATGCTAATTCTACCAGCAGACAGGCCCTTGTGTGCCCAGAGCAGCAGCCAAGCAAGCCCAGCCACAGCCCAGCACCATCAGGAGCCCATGTGGTCCAGGGCTGGAAGATTATACAGCTTCTCCTTTAAAAATACCTGTGTGTACAAACCAGTTCCTAAAGATTCTCAGAAACGAACAAGTTATATAGAGTATTACAGAGGGAGAGAGAAAATACTGGTGACAACAGCAGAGAAAGGAGGGAGAGAAGCTGAGGGCAGTCGCCAAACGCCTACAACTCTTCAGCCATAAAACGTGATGCTTCATTTATCGATATTCATTCCAAGACTGCATTCTAGGGGCTGCTCTTTAGGATGCAATTTACTCTCTGTGCATATTGCCAGATTTTTTTTTTTGTTCCTTTTGATCCTACGGGTGAGGCAGGCTGTGCCAAAAATGTCTTTGCCTAGGGCACTCGTCTATGCAAAGCCAGCAGCTCTAATAGTCACTGGAAGCACTCGGCACTGACACTTCATACATCAGCAGCCTAGTAAATTGTACCTATTTTTTTTTCCAATAATGTCTCTATATATAAAATCCTGAAAAATGTTGTTTACACACAGAGAGACCACAATTAATTTATCAGCAAAGTTATTCAAACCTCTTTAGACATCATCTTTGTCACCAGAGGAACTTTTCAACAACCCCCAGTAGTCTTTAGTTTCTCAGGCCTCCACATCATTATAATCTATTAGGCACCTTCATGTTAGCTCTGTTTTATTATATAACACATAATTATGCATTTCATTAACAGCATCACCAGGCACAGTACATCAAAGAGAGAAAGGCAGCTGCCCAGGAAATTCAAAAAGATGCAGTTTACTTAAAGCTTACTCTTAAAAACCTCCCCCACTTTCAGTTAAATTTTGACTAATGTTTCAAAGATTTTACTCTGGCTCAGAGAGCAGAGTCCAAACAACCTCATTAGACACAAGGCTGCTGACACAGTGAATATTCCCTGAACTCTTGATATTTCCAATCATATAAAAGAAAAAATCATCAGCTAGCTACATAGTGCAAATCAATTTTCCTTCTTCTACTGAAAACCCACTTAGCCAGAGATCTCTCTTGCTACTTGTAGCCTACAAGGAGAAATGCAGAGATGAGGGCCTATCAAAAAGAGACAAAAGATGTGTTTATTTTGTATTTTAATTAATTTTTCAAGATTTGTTCAAACAGAAGATCTGTCTGGCCAACTGTACAAAGAAAAGGCAAAATCTTTGTCCTTCAGATGATATAAAAATTATCATCCTTGGGAGAAGCAAACTCCCCAGAAGAAATAATTTTGTCATTTTTCACAAGGTTACACTGAACTAAAAGGCTTGGAATTAAGAAAACATTTAGGAAAAAAAAAAAAATAACAGGTAGCTGCTTGACAAAGGTACAAGGCAGTACATATGAGAGCAAGTTTAAAAACGGGGTGGATGGGAAGGGACATGAAGTCTCAGTACTACCAGCCAAATCAAATAGTTTTGGTGTTGAATCTGCAGCTGGCACAATACACCAGCTCTGGGCACAGTTTCCCAGATTTTCAGATTCCCAGTCTTCTCCCAGATTTTGTGGAAGAGCACACACTCCCCCTGGAAAGCACCTTTCAGTTCTCGCACATAAAGCCAGAACTTCCCTCACTGGAAATTTTTGCTACTATTTATAAAAGACACCAAGAAAGATTTGTTCATGGTCAAGAGAACATTTCCAAAGGGTGGAGGGCTTGTAGCCAGCAGAAAGCTTTTGATCATTCTTCTCTTGGAGCAAATATGAACAAGGTTGCAAGCTAATCATTTGATGTAAAGAATGGAAGGAGACTACAATTCCCTATTCACAGCAGTAAAAGAGCTGTTCATGCAGCTTTCTTGAGAATAGGAGTTTATGGAAGTAACATCAAACAGGATTAAATTACTTGTATGATCACAGCCATTTCATAGACAATGCAGATCTGCATTTCAATTTCTTTAGTCTTGGTTTTATCATCTGCTGGCCCTCAGCAGCCTGTGTGTTGGAACACTTGATTCATTTTAATTGCCACTTAATAATGTCCTGACAAACTATGAATTGAAATGCTGTTATCATGATCCACTATTTCCATCTGGGATTATGCCAAAAGAGGCACCTTCTTCACATATCGATACAACCAAATACTCCCTTCCTGAACTTGCCTTAATCTCTCGCTTTAAAACAAAGTGAAAAATGTTCCTTTCCTGTGCACTTCACCTTTAAAGAAATCCTTTATAGTCTTAGGACTACATTCATTAACTCAACTCGCTTTACTGTCTCCTTATCACTCACCACCATCACTGCTGAAAATTTTTGGAAAAGTGGGATGCTGCACTACGGTAAACATAAATCTCCTAAAAAGGCACGATTGTCATGCTAGCCCTGAAAAGTTATGCACTAAAGTTCCCTCACCCTGCTGAAAATTATTATTTCTTGCAGCCTGAGGCACACGAAGCTCTGCATCACACTCTACAAAGGGCGGCACACCCAGCGTAGGTTCACTGTGAGGACGTCCTGCCAAACTCTACTGCCAGGAGGATTGCATAATTAGTGGGATTCTTCCTCTTCCAGAACTCAACACCATTAACTATTCCAAGCCATTACAAGGAGTAGGCAGCCTCTAGTACCCTAGAGCTTAATTGCTGCCAAGACAGAGCACGAAAGCATATCTTAGCACAAGGCACAAACTTTTCAAGCAAAGTAGTTCTAATGAATCACACTCGTGCACTACTTCCTAATTTAACTTAATTCACAGTGTTAAGTGAGCTCTCATCCCAGTTTTCTCTAATGTGAATTTAAATATTTGTGTGAGTTTTTCTGAAGCCAATGTTGATGATTTCCTCGGTAGAAGAGAGAACTTTTTTTTCTAAGACCTAGTACAGAAACAGGACATTGATTGCTGAAGAGAACATAAAAATATCCAGCACAGCTAAGTAATCTCTGGAAACATATCAAAATCCTTTGAGTCTCAGTCCTTGGGAACTTGATGGAAAATGCTATGCAAATGTTTGATATCTTGTTTCAGTCCCTCAAGGCCTATAAATACACCTGTTTTGACATGTTGTGGCAATGGATGCAAGTGGTATCAGGAACAGTATTGGTGATAGCAGTGACTCTTGCCAAGATCCCTGGAAAGATATCTATCAGTGACTTTTTCTGTAATCTGGCTCTTCATCTTACGTACACAGCAGACACGAAACCCTGAAAGGAGGTTTCAAAGATGCCTAAATCTGTGTCAGAAAGGTAACACTCGTGCGTGTTGTGCCAAGTGAACATTCTGTTAATAAAAAAAGCAGCACTGTGTATTTTGTGTGTTGCTGAATATGCCCAAACATTCAGCAGGCTCACATGTTAAATCTTTTCAAAACAAGCTCTGTACTGTATAATAACCCAGCTAAGCAACCTGGTGCTTTTTTAGCTCACAGTATTGCAGAATGTTTTTAGTTATAATTCATGAGCGTTTTTTTCAAATAAAGTAGACAACTGCAGTGAGTCTCTGTCATATTTAAGTGATGCTAAAACCAACATCTCCAGAATTCCAGAATTCTTATGTCCCTAGCTCCTGAGGTCTAGAAAATGCTGGAGAAGAAAGAGACAATTGACTACAGACAGCTGTAGACTACACGAGGTTTTTACCAGGGCTTTTTGATAAACGCTCTATGCCACAGGCTGAGAAGCTCATTTCAACTTCAACTTCAGTGGGAGATTAGACCTTAAATAACAGAAAGCTTACAAAATCTTGCTGTTGTCAAAACAAGCATAGGTATTCATTCACTGCCAGTTTCTTAAAGAACTGCATTACAAAATGTGAAGTCTTGAAACCATTCCCCATCCCCTTCTCTGTGAGAAGAGTTTCACTTATTTCATTTTCCAGAAAAGCTACTGCCAAAAAACACACAGTGCTCTTCCCCTAGCTGGAGAAAATTCAACAGAAAATAGTAGGTAGGACCTAGTGTATTTAACAGTTTGCTGATTATGCATTGTTACTCCAATTATTTTGGGACTAATTTGAATAAGACTAGAATCTGTACAACACTACTCTGCATCTCCTTTCTAAAAAGGTTGCAATCTGAAATAGTGTTAAACATACCATTTGAACACACTAGGCTCCTCCCAACAGGCAGGGGAAGGAGAGGAAACACTTACCCTGTTAGGAATATCTGCAGGCTTGAAGATTTGAAAAATTGTTTTACTAGGGTTTAATCTTTTCATTAGAAAAAAAAAAAATCAGGCAGTTTAGTAACAGAAAGCTAGGCCCTGTCAGAACAACTTCTGTGAACCATCTCAGGTGTAATCAAAAACAGTATGTGAGCCCTAAACTGTTTAAGCATGATGGGCTGATGCGTTAAACAGCCTAGCACGGGGAAGAACCTGCCAAATTAATTTCCAAGTAATTATGCACTTCGTCTGCCTTCTTTGAAGTAAACATGATGTGAAAAATCTTGAATACTACCCATTTGTCCCAGCTTCTGCAAAAGATTTTCCTTTCCTCACCAAAATCAGATGGAAAAGCAGCCATGTGGCATTCTCTCATGAGGAGTTAAAATGAAGACTGTGGCCATGGAGAGAATCCAAAAGCTAAATTCAGTATTGAGTAACCCTGCTGGAGTAACAGCATTTAAGGCATCTATTTTTGAACTATTTTTAAACAACTAAGGAGGAGACAATCTGAACTTGCCTGTTGGTGGGCACATATGCCTCCCTGCCCTTTCAGTAAGGACTCTGTAGCACATGCCTTGTTAGCCAGCAGTGCAAAAAAATGCTCCCTGATCCAGAGCATGCAGATGTGTACTCATTCTAAAGCAAGGGTCAAAGCCTTCTCTCATCTACACCTATGTAGCACAACATGCATGACCTGTCATGAGCCTCTGCTGCATTCTCACACAGCAATGCCTCTCCTGACAGAGGGTGTGCTCCTTATCATTTTCTCTCCATGTTTGCTCCAGGAACCCAGTGTCCCTTTCACGCCCTTCCGTCTTGAGCAAGTCAGAGGAAGGCATGATCAGAAATCTCCCAAGGTCTGTGCTGCCAAAGTGTGCCTTGAGGATGTGGTCATTTGTTACAGCCAGTTCTCTCCCTTGTCTTCGTCTGTTCCCTCCCGAGTATTGCATACACTCTGCTAAACAAGTGGGAGAAAGGGAAAAGCATGACTCAAGCCTTCCAAGTAAGTTATCTTTTCTTTAAACAAGGGTCAGACTGAGGAACAGGGTGAAATGGGAGCAGTATAACCAGAGTGACCTCACATCAACCATTAGATACAGGATCTGAAGCACCAGACAACACAACTCCAATTATCTCCACAGTCTATGCAACTTCATCCTCTCTAAAGTCAGGCACTGCTCTTTTATATGTTGCACCAGCAACTTCAGAAATCACCTGCTGCTGCACAACTCACCAGTGGATAACAACCTGGTTGGCCACTGGCAGGCTGGGGTCTTAGTGGGGTTTTATTTTAGAGATACAAGAAAAGAGGTCAGGTCTGGCTCTGCAAGCTTGCCTGAGACATCTGTCAGGCACTCAAGAGTTTTTCCATCACCACTCTTTCATATTGCATGTTGAAAGAAGAGCCACTATAAGAACAGGTCCCACTGGATACCATGTATGCTCCTCTTTCCCTCAATGCTTCTACTTCTCCATGTGCTTTCACAGCTTCCCCTTGATGCCCATCTCCATTCAGTCTTGCTCATGACAGCAGCACACCTTTCACCCACCTTCACTGCCATCACCATTTGCGTCCTGGACCCAGTCTTATTCCTCTTCCAAAAAAACAGATGACATGTAGAAACAAAACATGTTGCTCTGCCCAAGGGGAGACCATGATCCTTCCTTAGGGATTTAGCTCTCTCAGGACCTACAGAAGGACCCTCCATCCCACTGACAGACCGTGTCCAGCCCAGCAGCTGCTGCGTTGTGTAACCACTTGCTCCTGTTTCAGCAGGGTCAAATAATCAAATGGGGATCTCTGGCCCTAAGCCCCCATTCATTAGAGCACTCGGTTACATGGGGAGTTTAATTCAAAATTATTATCAACTCCTCATGCCAGGAAAAAAAAAAAAAAAAGATAGGTTTATTGTGGTAGCTTTGGTCCCAGAGATAAATAATTTTCTCAAAATTTGGAAAAAAACCCACTATTGGCAGCATTATGAAGGTTTTAGAGTTAAAAATATAACAAAATTTAATGGTTTCAGATGCTTTTCATGTCAATGTAACTAGAAAATGCCTTTAATATGGAAACAAATTAAATTTGGCAAAGAATTAGTACATAAGACATCCCAATTGCATTTTGTAATTCAAAAAGCCTGAAAACAGATAAGATACTGTGAATTAAAAATAACTCTGCATGTTAAATTCTCATGAACTTTCATTAAGGCTTGTGTTGCATGTCCCAAATGTACCATTGTATGTTGTAATACACTATATCCCTTTATTTATAAAATACTTTTAAAGCTACCGATAGCTAGAGCCAGAAAAGTGACTATATAAAAATGTTATCTTCTCAAATTACAACTTCATTTCCAATGTGTGTATTTAAAAGAGAGATGCAATCTCAATTTCAATATTTCAGATGCACAGCTGAACTTTCTAAGAGTTCAGTGCCAATTGAATCCATGTACAATTCAGTCGTGTCTGTTTATTTTACTGATAAAACCTGGTACCAAAGCTGACACAGCTATATTAGAGATAGAGCTGGATTCTCTTCTAGTTTGGGAATTACCTGCAGGCTAACCAACTGTCCCATAGTTTCAGTTCTTCTTTACAAATGATGAATGAAGTAATCAGAGGGGACTTGTTCTGACTTTCTTGGGCTGGGTTCACAAGGCCGCCATCCAGAAAGAAAAAAGGGGTATATTTCATTTTCCCTACAAGCACTCATCTTTTATTGAATGTTCCAGTGACCGGACAAATTGTTTATCATCCCTATAGAGCAGTATTTTTTAGGTTAGAACCCAAGAAGCTTTCATCTGGAATGCTATATTGTCATCCCTTGAGAATTTTAAAATTGGATTTGGCTTGGCCCCTCAGATTAAACTACGTCTCCCACGATGCACCATGTATTGGGCCTCCTCCTTGAACATACCAAGAAAGTTTCTTTGGTGTTTCATGGCAAATATTTCATTCCCTAACGAAAAATGTTAACATGGAACAACAAAGTTTGTAGCAAGACAAGTTTGGGGGGTTTTTTTGTGTTTTTCAGATGTTCAGCTTTCTGATGAAAAGTCCAAGATTTTTGTAAAAAAAATCTGAAGTCCTCATTTTCAGTCAAAAATAAAGGAGAAGCAAATTTTTGAAATCATTCTAAACAGGGTGGTGGTGGATAAACAAGCTCTTGCAGACTTCATCGTCTACCATCACTCCAACCAGCGTTATTTTACTATATTTGACCATAAGATCATATTAATCTTACTTGACCCGTAAGATCTTTCAGATGAACAAGAAATTCATGTATTTTAAATCAGCCTGTTCTCCTGCTTCCTGGTATGCCAAAAGCATATTCAGCTCTCAGAGAATTTTTCTTCTCACACCTCAGCCAACTATAATCCTTATCAAGGAAAGGATCGCACTTTGGATGGCACTACGAGTTTGGATGGGAAGTCCCTTCTCTTCAACTGGCCAAATGTAACACCATGTTTTATGTGCTGAAAACAAGACTGGTTTCTTTTAAGACCAAAAGGACCGATTAAATAATTTAACTTGACATCTTGCAAAATATCCTGCTTCCTGTAATTACTCATGCCATAAGACCTGCCCTGGAAACCTGTGATGGACCAAGATCCAGTGGTCTCCATTTTCTGAGTCTCACAGCATGGCTGTTCCACAGCTCTTGACCCCCATCACTTCAGGGTCAGCTGCTACTCCGTTTGCAAGAACGTAAGGGCACTGGTACAGAAGCCCACCTTTGTGCCAGCACTCACTTTGACCACTTAATAATTTACAAAGAAAAACCAAAAAACAAACTTAAGAAAAACTAGGTGGAAACTGTACATTACAGAAAGGCATCTGCAAGCTAGTTGACTCTAAAGTTAGCTGTTTCAAGAGTATTTTTATTGTTTCCTTCATGGAATCATAGAATGGTTTGGATTGGAAGGGACCTTAAAGATCATCCAGTTCAAGTAGACCAGGCTGCTCAAAGCCCCATTCAACCTGACCTTGGCCTTTCTCTTACCATATCAAGTTCCAAGGCAGCAAGTGCATGAACAAGTCTCACGTAAGACATAGTTTGCACTGAAAACCTTTTGTATCTCTAAGTCCAGCCAGCTCTGCCAGAGCACCTCCTGGAGTAACACCAGCTCCTTGTTGCAGGCTCTCCTTGTTTTCTATACAACATAGCAAGTACCAGCAGACACTTGTAAACCAGGGAGGGACAAACCATTTCATACTGTGAGCTGCTTTCATCCTTTCCAGCTCAAGGAGCAGAAGGGAAGAGGGAAAAACAGGAGGTAAAGGTGACAGAAACAGCCCCCACCCGAAGGGAGGTAGGGGCTGCTCAAGGGTGTTAAAAGGCACAGCTACACAGACTTTTTCTAGCATCCCATTAGTCAAGAAGAAACCTGAGAATTTACACCCAATTAATATTCACTTTTAATCCAAGCCTGATACGTATCACTATTTTGTTGCCCAGTTAATTTATCCATCTTCACCTGTAGAATAGAGCTCTCACCCATTAGATCTGGACTCCCTCAAGAGAAATTTCATTTAAGTCAATGAGGATTCTTGGCCCCTGATGGTGTCTTTAGGGGCCAGAGACTGTTTTCACTGTTTGGTCTTCAAACACCAGCTATGTACTATTACCCGACTCTACTCAAGAAGGAAAGACTGAGAATTTATATTTGTGTTAGCATTTTCAAAAACATCCCTTCTGCTTGCATCATCATTACTGCAGAGGGTTTCAGATTGAGCATCTTGCATCCTACAATCACTGGGCAACACAGCTCTCTGGTGAAAAACCTGCACTGGTACCAGGGAGATTGGACATGCATTTTAGAAGTCTTGTGCTCATTTTTCTAACATCTTATATCATCATTTTGATTTTGTTATAACTTCCCTCTAGTTGCCTGGATTGGGTGGTCATGCTGTATCCTCACATCTCATCTGTAAAACAGTGCTCTACTTAAATTTCTCATGAAAGGACTTAAGCTTGTTGAGAGTCTCTCTCAGAGGAACTGAGAAGGGTAACCCCAGAACGTGCAACAATGCATCCTGCCTATAATTTCAGGTAAGTACATTTTGCCTAAATTAGAAGTACTGAAGGAATACACAGAGAGGGGGGAGGTAAGGATTTAGTTGTTACTACGTGCTGTTAGAGCTATTTCATCACACTTACTCCAGATGACCTGTAGCAATACTGTGAAACATGTCAGAACTATACATTACAAGTGAGGTATTCAAATTACGAAAAAAGAAAGTTAATTTTCCTTACTAATGGAATGTGTATCAAAAGTATATACCAAATTTCCTACCTGTAGGACAGTGGTCACTTACAGCAGTGTAGTTTATTACATACAGTGCTCTGCCAGTGTGCCTGTTTTAATGTAGGCATCAAACAACAGAAAGCACAAACAAACCTCATTTCTGAGCCTTCATTACTGTCTTAAGAACCAGGTGATTTTAGACACAGCTTTTTATTTCTGCCATATTGCAGACTCAGACAGATGTTAACAAGGGGCTCTGAAGCCCCATCAGATGGTCATATTTCAGTACCAACATCGTGCCCATTGGCATGACCCATTCATTCACAGCAGTCACACCCACCATTCACAGGAGACTCTGGGAGAGACCTTGGGAGATTTAATCCCTGAGGATATTTCCCTTTGGTTTATAAAATGACATTGCATTTCCACTTCCAAATCCTAAGGAATAACCTATTTTCTCCTTTAGTTTACATCTGTCAAAAGCCTGATATTCCAGTGTTTCACACATGGAGAAGGGTTTAACAGTCTTAACCTTTTCAGAATTAATTGCATTTCCCATATTCATCAGATGAGATTTCTTGGAGAAAGAAATTTGGCCAATAAACTGATATGCTGCTTTAATTCTGTTTGAAGAGAATAGGCAAAGAAAGGTGTGAGAGTCAGGCTTTTTCTATCACGTGTAATAGAGAGAAAGACAACTCATGGGACAAGGGATCCAAATTGGTGCAGATGAAACTTCTCTCAGCTTGCACATAGGCACATCAACAGTACTGGACACAGACACTAGTACTAGGCTAGCCCAGAGCCACCTTTCCTCTTTAACACTTGTGAGACATTTTTATTGAGAAGTAAAAATAAAAGGAATGTTAAAAATAGAGAATTAGCCAGAGAGCAAGCACACTGTAGAAAGATGCTACTCCCCTGCCACGTCTAGAGCACCCTGAGGCCTGCGAGCTCAGGACACATGACACTTAAAAAGACATGGAAAACAGAAGGCTGTGGGAGGGCAAGTCATAAGGCTTTTCCTTGTACATGCCAAAAAAAATGTCACCACATCTACCCTTTGCCACAAAAAGCTGAGGATGAGGGTCAAGTGTCAGCATGGGGGGTAGAAACAGGCAGCCAAGAAAGAAGAGGTGGGCAGATGACTGTAGGGTCTGCCATGAAGGAAAAAAAAAAAAAGGCATCTTACAAACCTGTTCACTACAAGTCCCACATTCATAACTGTTTCCAAATGGAAGGCTGTGAAAAGCCAAAACAAACATTCCCAATTCTTTTTGAACCCATCAGACAATATAGGAAAAATATGTGCATTTTATGGTTTGAGGGCACAACCTTTTAATTATGTGTTTGCATTGTCATGTCCAAGACCTTTTTTCTCCTCAAAAATTAATATTTCCTCAAGCAATGCAGCTATTTATCTTGGATGAACATAAATTGAAACAGAATCCGCCTGTGCAGAGAGAGGCACAGAAGGGCTAGAACATGACACCTAGGGGAATTCAGAACACACTGCAATGCAATCCTCGTCATTTTTCTAGGGCCTTTTCAACTCGGTTTCCTACAGTTCTTTGAGAGTTTCCAGATATTGTTTTGCATACGCTGTATGTGCAGAGGCACTTACAGAACAGAGAACAAGTACAGGTAGTGGGGAAGGTAGGAGAAACTGAAGAAAATAAAATGTATACATTTCCTCTGTACTGGAGCTGAATGAAAAGCAGTTCTGGTGTCCAAGACCAGCAAGTGTTCTGGCATATAATCACCTCTCTCTTCTCTGTGATAAAGCACAGCCTCATGAGCTGAGGAAAATGTCAATCAACTGCTTTTGCCACTAAAGACTTGTATCTGCAGAAATACTGTAAAGTAATAGTTTACAAATGATACTTAAATTAAAATATATTGAGCCATTACAAGAAAATCCAGGCCTACTTTGGAAAAGACATTACATTTAGTCGTAATTGGGGTTCTCAGAAAACTTACATCTAGTGTTCAGGCATCAACTTTTCCCCCTTCAAGTCTTACAGACTTAGTAGTTGGCCTACAATTCACACAGTAACATCCAAAATATGCATAACAGCAATTACAGAAGCAGAAATAGCAGAGTCCATTTTTACTTACTTACTTAATGGATAAGTAAGTGCTAAAGCATCAAGAGGACACTGAAGGAGTACTTTTTCCATAATCAATCTAATTATTATTTCACAATAGACCTTTTTTTGGTCACACACCACCTTTCAAGCTAGAACATTAAAAAAAAGCTTCCTACACAATTTACACAACCTATCACTAACATGGACCCAATTTGGTGTGAGTGCCAATAAACAGCTACTTTATCAAACACTGTGCAACAGCGTACTAGGAGGGAAAATCCAGGCTTAGTCACTCCATGTGAATTCTGACATCTGCAAAGATTTTAATGAGATACTTTTGGGCAAAACCCGTTGGGCAGCCAAATCTGGGTTTAGTCATGGGTGAAATTTCCACACACGCTAATACTCACAGGCCTTGAATATCCTGCCATGGAAGGGTGAAAACCTCCCCCTTGTGACCTCAACTTCACTTGTCTGTTGATTAAGCTGAATTTCAGCTGCGCCTTACAGCTCACTGTCCCCAGGTGTTGCAATCAGGGAGAGCAAAGAACACCCTCTCTATTATTTGCAAATACTTTAGCTTTCAGAAGTTTGACTGGAAAGCACTGTAGTGCAGACTCAAGATGTTCTGTTACGAAAGGAGGGGGAAACAGAAATACGAAATGTGTTCCTAATGAATCCCAAAATTTTGAAATCTATGAGGCATAACTTGACCAGAGAGACTTGTGAGGTTTCCCATTAGATCACTTGCCTATACCGTAAATCCTTCACTTACTCCATCCAGGCAGCCATACTCAAACCCAGCATTAAAAGATGAATTGTAGAAGGCCCTCATCCCCCACAGAAGTGAATTCAGGCAAGCAGTGCGACCTGCTACTGTTTTGTAACCCAGCAGAAACATCCCTTTTCTTGTTGGTAAACCACTGAAGGCATTATCTTTTCTGCAACCTCAAAAGATTTAAAAATAGGAAAAGAGATGGTCAGATTTCTTAGTCAAAGCGTTATTTCCAAACTTACACTCCACAGGTAAAAGTTCTTAGATAAAAGGAAACAAAACAAAAAACCCTCTCCAGGCAAACTACAAACAGCCAGGCCAATAATTTTTTTCTCTCTCTGGTTCAATGTGCATGGCACACCAGTGCTTTATTTAGCTGCAGCAGCAAAAGTTCAACTCAACCTTGGTTACAAAAATACTTGAAAACTCAACATACTCACCATCATCACAATGAGGGGGGTGGTTAATCTTAAAACACCACCGAAAAATGAGGCAGCTCCAATGGCAGCAAAGACCTGTATCAATCCATACTCCATTAGTTTGAACACCAAAAAAAAAACCAAAGATCAATCCTATTATTCTGCCATACAAACCTCCTGTGTACCTGTATACAAGAAGAAAAAGAGCAAACCTTTTGCCAGTGATGGTGTTTTCTGGAAATCCTTTAATATTCTGTTCATCCCAGATTAATGTTGTAAGCTTCTGTAGAGAGCCCTTTCCCACAAAAAGCTCTAGCAACCCTCCTTAGTATGAACACTTGCTTAATGCCAATCACAAGCACGAAGCTGACGGATTTACCATACTTTAAAGAAAAAGGACTAACAGCATGTCTGTCTTCATGTCCTTCAAAGCAAAATGAGAATTAACCTTATAGCGAAAGTCAAAAGTAGAGGTCACAGAATACATACTGGGGTATTTCAGATTAAAAGGCCTCACTTCTAGAACTCCAGCCTTATATAATTTCTCAAAATTAAGTCTGCATTCACCCCATAAACCTGGCAAGTAAAATATTACAGTCATATAAGAAATGGGCAGAAAGGTCCAATAGGTATTAATGACCTGCCCAAAACTAACCAGGAATGAAGTTGTGAAGAGAACCCAGGAGTCTTCAAACTAACCTACACTGAAGAGCTAAACCAAAATGTAGCACAGTTGTGCAGGTAATTGCTGATGCGATACGCAGCATTCCATTCCACATGCAAGGAATTAGATACACAGACTCAAGTGTCAGACAAGGAACTGGATTTGTACCTTCACTTTCCAGAAATGGTGAATTATTATTATTATTCATACTACAGCCATTTTTATGATAGATGTTATATGGTTATTTCTCTTCTGACTGTGCATGGGGGAATTAGCTCAAATGGTAGAGCGCTCGCTTAGCATGTGAGAGGTAGCGGGATTGATGCCCGCATTCTCCAGTGTTGTATTTTGCTGAACAGGAGGCTGGAGAGCAGAGCTGCAGAAAGGGCCCCAGGGGTCACTGGCAAGTTGGACACGAGTCAGCCGTGCCCTGGCAGCCAGGAGGGCCAGCCCTGTCCTGGGGGGCATCAGGCACAGCATGGCCAGCTGGAGAAGGGAGGGGATTGTCCTGCTCTGCTCTGCACTGGGGCAGCCTCACCTTGAGTGCTGGGGGCAGGTCTGGATGCCACAGTATAAAAATGACATTAAGCTCTTAGAGACCATCCAAAGGAGGCCCATGAGGATGGTGAAGGGTCTGAAGAGAAGCCTTATGAGGAGTGGCTGAGGGCACTTGGTGTGCTCAGCCTGGAGAAGAGGAGACTGAGGGGAGACATCATTGCAGTTACAACTTCCTTATGAGGGGAAGAGGAGGGGCAGGCACTGATCTCTTCTCTGTGGTGACCAGTGACAGAACTTGAGGGAATGGCCTGAAGCTGTGTCAGTGGAGGTTTAGGGTTGGATATTAGGAAAAGGTTTTTCACACAGAGGGTGGTTGGGTGCTGGAACAGGCTCCCCAGGGAAGTGGTCACAGCACCAAACCTGACAGAGTCCATGATGCATTTGGAAAATGCTCTCAGGCACATGGTGTGATTCTTGGGCTCTCCAGTCCAGGGCCAGGATGTGGACTTAGATCATCTTAGTGGGCCCGTTCTAGCCAGGGATATTCTATGATTCTATGATTTGAGGAGCATCATCTTGCACCATTATGCAACTTTTTCCCATTTATTCACACAACTGATCTATTTGATTGATGAACACAGTTCTGGAATGGTTTTTAAAACTATATGTAGTTCTAAAATGGTTATAAAAGTCAGGTTATCAGGTCAAAAACATGAGTGCTGACTGATAGACTTAACTATCTATATCTATTCAGCCAAGTACACCACGTTTCAACAAACATTGCATATTGAAAATTGATTTAGACAATATTTTGGGGAGGGCAGGAGGTGAATACACAGGGGTAGGGCAAAGGCAGAAGGCTGTGCACACAACTAAGTCTTTTTATATTTTCTCAATATTTTTGAATGGCATTATGCACTCTCCAGCCAAGTCTCCTTGCTTGCTGAACATTAAGCCTCTCAGCATTACTGCAAGAACCTTGCTCTAGTCTACAACAACTTTCTAAAAACTACAGCTAAAGACCAGCAGTTTTTTCCAAAGTTCAGGGTGTTATGTCCAAGATTCAGGTTCAGGCTGTTACGTACATAAGAAACAGATGAAAAGTCTGGATCTGAACCCGTATTCCTACAGTTACAGAGACGGAGCCAAAAGCCGAGACTCTTTCTGGATCCCCAAAGGATTCAAAAGATCTACACTTGGAAAGTCCACAGTTTTGGCTATGGTCCTTCCACAGCTATTCTCAGATGATATTTCTTCATTCTTTTCCCCAATTTTAGCATCTCTTTCCAAGCAAACCATCCTGTTCTACCTATACATCCTCCTCCAAGCACTTGGTGCTTTGCTGTTGCCAAGTTTCAACCTACAATGCAGATTGTTGCTACTTGACACAGGCCTTTCGTACAGGAAGCACAAACCAGGACTGAAGGGAAGCATAGGAACAACCAGGCCACTGGCAACCCCAGAACCTGCTGTTCAACAGCTAAGGATGAAATAAAACACCAAAGCAATGCAGAGGGATGTGTATCCAGGTTCTTCATGAGTCCCACATTTAAAAGTATATGTGATCCTTTGCTTCCCACCTTCAGCTGGAAGCACAGCATCTGCAACACAGAGGAGGAGACATGCAAAGACACAAATCATTAAAAGGTCCTCTTACAAAAATGCAGTTTGTAGTAGTTCCGATTTGCCTAAACCTTATTTAAAAGAATGCAATGAGTTTACATTACAGCTTCAGCATCTGGGGCACTTCCAGGAAAACAAGGAATATATGTTCTCTCCAGCCGGGTTTGCGTGATGTTAATCCTGATCTAAATAAGGAGAAACTGCAGCGATTTAAGCCAAAGAAAGGCAACTGGACTACTTCAGCAGGACTCCTTCCCCCCTTCCTTTCAGAGGTAGCAGCTCAGGATGTTCCCAGCATATTTGTCTCAATTAGTTCTGATATATCAGACGGGAGCATTACATTACTTTAAAAAAAACCCTACCTTATGAGCAAATATGCTTCAACACACCCTCCAGTTATTTCAGTTTCTTCTCAAGTATCAATCACGTAACTCCCCTTACCTTGACTGAAGGCCTGATTAGAATATCTGACTCTATCTGGACCAATCCATGCACTTCATGAATAGCTTGTTTCTGAAATTTCTCTCTTGAGCTGATTTATGCTTGAATATTAAAAACAAAACCAAAAAAATTTATTAAAAGGATGAATATAACTTGCCTTGCTGACTGTACAGAATGTGTCTATTTACACAAAAAAAGCCAACTTTCCCTTACTAAGTTGTTTTGTTAACTAATAAATCTAGTTTACTAGATCAGTTTGTTATTTATTCTACTAATCTATCTGGTTTACTAATGCTTATATTCCCCTACATAAACATCTGGCTGCTGAAACCTAAAATTCCCAAAACCAGGAATTATTTTATGCTGTCTAAACCCAGAAAACAAGAAAAAAAAAAATTAAAATCCATAGCCTGGCCTTGACCACTTTGCCCACAGAACATTGTAACTCTACAAAATGGGATTAGCTGACCAAGAGTGTATCACTCCTGAGGAGCACTTCGGTGGATAAGCACAGCACTTGGAGTTGACAGATTCATTTGCAATTATACAGCTTTTCACTGAAGAGCACCATGGAGAGCTGGAAGGACTTAGAGGTTTCCCCCTTCACAGCAGCACAGGCTATACTCAAACCACACCTAAAAAGATGTTTATCCCACAAGTTCTTTAAGCTCTCCTTTGGTAAATGCTGGCCCCAGTTATTTCAACATTTTGCAGCTTAGACTGCCAGTTATCATGCTGACCACAACCAGCCTTCCTGTACAGCTCTACTGTTCCTGGACACTTTCTCAATCTCTGTCATCCAGAACGGTTGAACTCTCCAAGCAGGTACAACTTCCTTCTTCCAGTCTGGAAAGCAGCTGGCATATTTTGGACATCACCACAACCTAAACAGTAACAATATGAACTCTGTTCCTGGAACAAAGAGCAGGAGCTCTGTGGTATTTGACCCACCTGATCCCCGCTCAGAACTACAAGGAAAAATTAAAATGTAGCCAACATCTAGTGCAAGAAAATTTCTTCCAGACTCCAGATTGGCAACCAAAGGGACACAAGATACTTCCCAATCTTGTATTTGCTTTTTACATTATTCCTACCTCTCAAACAAGAATATATTCCAAATTCATAATGGTCAAGAAAAGAATAAAAACCTGCTTAGTCTGCCCTGCTTTAGAAGCCACATGATTGTGTAACTCACATCAAAGCCTCAGGTTCTATACATATCTTTGCTACCAGTAAAGGAATGCACACAAAAAACCAGCACATCTGAGAACCAATTTGAAGCTTACAGCAATGCCAAAATAACTGAGAGAGAAACAACAGAAGAAAGTGGGTTTTTACAATTAAAAGTACAAATGGTTGAGCAAGAAGAGCAAAGCACAGAGAATGGAGGTGTAGGACTTGTTTACACACAGGGTTTTGTACCACTAACTCCTCCTGTTCGAAATCAGTGCCTTTGGTGGAGACAGATTTCTCCCTGGTGGCAGCAGGAGGACTGCACTGCTACACTGCAGCACTACATGTGCAATACTGAGACTTGCTGATGGAAGAAGCCCATTGCTTCTTTACCTCTTTCTCTTGCCTTCCCATGACCTCCTACTCCTCCTTCTACAAGGAATATCAATGCCTGATGGAAGAGCTACAAAACACTACTGAAAGCACTGTTCAGTGTAAATGTGTGAGGATAAGCTATGATAGAAGGAAGTGCTGTCAAACTGGCATAGCCACATACAGCCCCATCTGGAGATGCAGTCTTTCACTATCACAGTTTAAAAGAAAAACCATACACTTGACTGAGTTGAATCAGTACACAAGGCAAAATTCAGCATCTTACAATTTTTTTTATTTGCTTCTTATTCCATCTCTTAAAGTGGCGAGGGTGCTTATTACTAACCTGTTGGATCTCAAAAGGGTAATGATTTTTATCGGCTTCTGGAGCACTGACTGATAATCTCACATTAAGCTGAGATGAACCAAATCTAAATGATCCTAACTAAAGTCTTACAGCTGCAATCATAATTCCCTTTTTCAATTCCTAAGAACAAGAGAACAGTGAACAAGCTTCTTTTCCACATTTAGTCTTATTACAAGCTTATTAGAGACATCATCACTACCTTCCGCAGGTGCATGACCTTACAAAGTCCAGAACAATTTAATGCTTAATTCCTTTCAGATCTATCCAGTTTCAACATGATGTACTCTTTATAACTTGTAGCCACACCAAATGAAAAATTGGCACTAAGACCATCCAGCCTCTAGGTTAGATCAGCCTGACTATTTTTGACTCAGAAACAGACAGACAAAAAAAGCCATGAAATTATCATGGTTTCAGTTGTTTTATCTTAACAGCAAAAAATTGTTTTGTTTTGAAAAATAACGTTTTGCAAGCATTTAGTCCTTAAAACAAAACAAAACAAAACAAAAAAACCAACAAAAAACCAAAAACAACAACAACAACAACAACAACAAAAATGTCAGCGTGAGGGAAAAGGCTTTTCCTGTAGCAACCCAAATAGCCATAGGTACCAAGTCCAGGTACTAAGTGACAAAGGCTGCTTTTATAAAGAAAATGTAAATACATGTTACAGCAGACAATACTGAATCAAGTATTGCAAGTCAAATAACAGACTAGAATCGGTGGCAAGCACAGGAAAGTATGTCTGCTTTCTGTATACTTAAATAAGCAGTTTAGAATCGTCCTGGTTCCGGCCCAGATCAGTGGGAGGGGGTGTGGCCAAGACCTTGTGGAATTCAATACCATTTTATATCGTGGCCAGGGACAGGGGTGAGGGGCTCTTTTTCTTCAAAGAAGCGTGGAAGGCAGAGGGTCTGTCCACCATTGTTTTACATTGTCTTGGGCTTCCTGAGCATTTGGTATGTAAATCACCCTCTCTTTGTATATTTTTGTTATTACTGTTGTTGGTGTTACTGTTTGTTTCCTTATCTCAGTGCTATTTCCAGTAAATTGTTCTTATCTCAATCTGTGATTTCTGCCTTTTTTCTCCCACCAGAGAGGGGAGGAGACTGGCTTCTGGTTTTTAATGGGAACACTAAATTGGGGAATACCATTCCTAAACCACAACATGAGTCCGGTCACCAATGGCAAGCTAGTCAGTATTTACAGTTCATTTTATGCAGTGTGTATATCATGCTGCCCACATGGAAGGACAAATTAATACATTTTACAAACTTAGGAATTTGTAAAACTAGAAGCTGGCAGTGGCCATTTGCAATGGCTGTGAAGTCAAGCAGTCATTTAACCGCGGTCTGAGCAATTCTTTCTCTAGTTCCTCTGGATTCCTCATATGTATTTCTCAAGAAAGACACTTGAACTGCAAAGCCCGTATCAGATTCAAGGATCTCTTCAGCTGTTTAACCACAAAATCCCAAGCCATTCAGCCACATATTCCCTGCCTGTTTATTAACACAATACTTGCCATTTTAAGTTCCCAGATGACAGTTTGTGTTTACCTATTTGTGTTCCCATAGGGAGGATTGATCAAATCATGTCCCTCAGCCAACTGGAGCTGAGAATAACAAAGATTTTTCATCAGTTTCCATTCCAGATTTCCAGTTCAAGCACAGCCGGTCTCCTATAGACTTATATACCTATCTACAAGGCCTGTACATTTTGTAAATCAGAATTAGGATTCCAAATTGAAGAAGAGCTTGTATAATACATACAGCCACGTTTCATGCTGGTTTAGATGTTTAGCTCCCTTTCATTTTTTTCTTTCTCCTTTTTTTCCCCTTATTTTGACATGTCAGCAAATGCCTCTCACTGGAAAAGTTTAAATGTGATTAAAAGATTAAGTGTGACTTTTGCCTCTACATGAATTCATTTTAAGTACTCAGGTCTGACACACCTTTGAATTTTTTCCATCTGAAATCCTTTTAACAGCTAACTGGAAGACATGGTTAATAATTGTATTCACATAGATATGCTCATGGTGATCTTCCCCACTTACATTTCTGAGTTGTTTCTCATCTGGCAGTTTCTCCCACTCAGGACAAGAGTGCAAGGAAAGAAATACAGAAAATATACTCTAATAGTTGTCATACATAACTGCAGGCATTAAGTAAACAGTCCATTGTGAGATGTAAAGAAAGAAAGGTGTCTAATCCCACTAACGCCATCACTTACCACAAGAAAATTGCCCTTTTGTGCTGCCCACGTATCCCAAATTTGCTCATATGCAATGACTAAGGCCTAGATTTGTCCAATCTAACTTTAGGGACCCGACTGTTCCAACCAGCTAATTGGCCTCTGACTGTGGCCACCAGAGAGCACAGGTACCTCCAGGAAGATTTGGAGCACATGGAATGCTCTACACACAGCCAGCTTGCCCACCCTGCACTGTGGCAGGTGGTGGAGATGCAGCCATATGCAGAGTTCTTTGCAGGCTGCCCCTTGTGCACAGCAGGGACTTGGGATCTGTGCATCTTTCATTAAGGTTTTTTCCATTGGAACTTGAAATTACGCTGTGTGTCAGAAAGGGTCCACTGTTTCAATTTGAATTCCTCCCCGTTTACGCAAATTTGAAGTCCCTGGTCAGTATGAACAGCTAGAAACAGTGACTTGTTTCTAACTTGCAAACTTATTGCTTCCCTTCTCTCATGAGGGTGTTATGGAAGGATTAATACTCAGTTAATCAACAGAAAGAAGTTCCTAGATTTCCTAGCAATACTAGGCTATAAAGCCTAAAGCTAATTAGTTGCTACATGGTGGAGACACAGACATTGCAATCCAAATAGCTGAAGATACTTTATCAGGTCCTTCTAGTTTTCCATATGTCCATTTTGATGTAAACATGAATGAAACCAAAAACATTTGGAATAGAACACAGCAGAAGGTGTTTTCACCGGCTGCTTTGCATTCACCAAAAGGGAGTTGTTACATGAGATGACTGCACTGCATTTCAGTGATGCATATTTTTCATCATAATATATGTTCAGTATAACAGTTATATTTCATTCAAATCTAATGTTCAGGTTTTTATCTTAATTGAGATTAATTTACATTTCTATACAAATGAAGATACGCCCAAAATAAAAAATATTTAGAAAATATTTCAGTAGACGTCTGGAGAAAAATTACAGGAACACACAACCAGAGTAATAATATATTTTCCAAGCACAATGTTTCATCCCCTCTGTGGACAGCTATTAAGCAACTCAGATAGTACATTTATGGAAACCTTTAAGCCAAGATTCAGCTGTGTGCAGTTGTGACGAGTTGTTAGATTATTGTATCTCAAGCCTTTGTTTCCCTGTATCTCAAAATTTATAAGTTTATGGGCAGAACACATCTACAACAGACAGATGAAACTGGGAGTAGTTCAGTCCTCACAAAGCTTAGGTCAGGTTTTGGTTTTGAGAACTTGACTCTGGGACAGTTCAAACCCAGGTCAACTTTTTGCCGAAACTCCAAAGTCCAAAGGGAGCTAGAAGGACAGCTAGCCTGGAGCCAGTGGCTACACATTTAAAGCAGTAGCCTATCTTCACAGCTAGGTAGAAAGGAAAATAATCCTCTCAAGTATCCTCTTAAAGTTTTGACAGCTTATATATTAAGTATATATGCATATAAATACTTAAATTGTCCACCCTGCCCATGGAAACACTGAGCTTTTGGAAGAGAAGCATTAGTCAATGTGATTTTTAAAAAAAATAGAAAAAGAAAGATAGCTCTGCCAGATTCTTGGAAAAACATTATCTACATTGTGATTTCCTCACAGAGAGAAAGGTGATGAATTGAGGAGAAGCAAATGCAGGCCAAGGGGCAGAAGGGCACTTAGAAGACAGCTTCGTCTAATCTATGGGCTGAAGATTAGATATTCAATTCCAGTCAAAGGAATGGTACTCTGGGTTATGTTGTGGGTGTGGAAGATACTGTGATGGGTTCTTTCCAAGTTTAAATGCAAACTGGTTTATACAAGATTATTTTTGGTTAAAGTCACTGTGACATAGTTTCTTTCAGCTGCCTCATTATGTGAGTTTATTAAAAAAAAAAAAGGTATGGTTCTCTCTCAGATCAAACAGTTTCTTTCCTGCCTTTTTCTGCCAAGTTATAATAAAATAAGGACTGTGACCTGAGCAGGATCTTCTAGAGCTAACGGAAAAGGAAAAACAGTCTGAATAAGAGTTCATGCTACAAAGCTAAGGTAAAAAAAAAAAAAAAGCAGAATTTAAAAAAATACAGGATTAAGGCAAAAATGTATATACAGAAAAGCTCTTTAAGCACCACAGCCCTACAAAACACATGCTGTTCTCCCATCTTCAGGTATGAGCTGGCAAGGTGCTAACCACTCTGTGAACTTTTGGAGTCAGCAAGACACCACTCTTAAACAACATAAAATAACCCTTAGGAGTTTTCTTAGTGTTTTCTTTATGTCTGGCACTAAATCTTTGCTAGATGATCTTACATTTAATTCTGCAGTGTCTTCTAACGTACTGGCTCTTACTGGCTTACGTTGAAGCATGTTTTGGTTTTTATTCCAGAGAGTAATAAAGCAGTGTTTTTTATGTGCTTAAGCAGTTTGTGCAAGGTTTCTGTAATGCACCATGAGAAAGCCAAAGGTTTCCCAGTGGTAGGGGAAATGGCTGTCAAACATAGCACTCCAGCTCCAAATTGTTAAAACAATAATTGTTACAAACCCGACCTCTTGCAAACGGAGCTCCTTTGGAAACCGTGGCATTTCCACAGGAGTAATGGGAGTCACACACGGGACTCCGCTCCTCGTCCTGCTGGATTGAAAACTGGATTTTAGTTAAGACATCTCATTGCCATTCTCAACGGCACAAAGGCACAAACCTGCAGCGAGATGGGGGAGCGAAGCTGTAGCAAAACGTGAGAAGGCTGCGCAGGGGAAAGGCTCTCCCTAAAGCTGAGAAATCCTGTTTTCCCTACAGACCTTACTCACTCCTTCAAACCTGGAAGCAAAAAGCTAGAAGAGAGCTCCGCCGGGGTGTGTTCCCTCCGCAGATGGTGAGCAAACACAGCTGCCAACAGAAATGCCAGCATCCTGCCGCTAAGAGGAGCTGAAATTCAGCTGTCATCAACAGCACGGGCATGCTGCAGCACAGTCCTTTCACCGGCATCCCTCCTCCTCCTCTTGCTCCTACCCAGGTCAGATTTCACCTCTGATGTGCCAACAGAGAACCCAACAAGCAGACTGCTGCTCTGACCAAGAGCACGACTAGGCAGAGGAGGTGGTGGACTGCCAGAGCACATACAGAACCTCCAATGACTAAATGAAATGCGCTCCTTCTGACCCTACGGAGAGATAAACCAATGGGAAATGTGGATCTGTACCAGTCTGTGGAGAGCTTGCAGAGATTTGGCCACGTGCCTCAACCTGCAGTTATTTACACTTGTAGCTCCAAAAGTTTCCTCTCTCATATTTAAAATATTAATTGTTTTCCTCCCAGTATCATGCAGGCTGTTGATGCAGTCAAGGTGATTGTCTTTCCCTGAAACTTAGGTATTTTTTTCTGGCTCTGAGTGGAAGCTGCTGAAGGGATGTCTGGGCTGATGGGAGGAGGTGGCCAGCTCCTTGGTCTACAGTTGAGCAACCCTCACTCCAAGAGGGAGAGAAGAGAAAGCAGGATATATTAAAAACAGGTATGGCATACATGAAGTGTACTGGCAAGTCTGCCTATAAGAGGGCAGAAGAAAGGGGTTTCAATGTGCACCAATTTCCCTAAAGATCTCAACACTTTAAAAGACCGGAAAACTCCTCAGAAACAAATTCTCAAAAATAGTGGAAATAAAGAAAAATTACAACAAGTAGGTCTTCACTAAAGAAACTTGCAGAGAATGTCAAATTCGCACAATTTCCTGAAAGCCCAGTAGAAAAGTTCTGAAGATTTTCTTTCTTCCCATTTAATCATAGAATGGTTTGCATTGAAAGGGACCTGAAAGATCATCTAGTTCCAATACCCCTGCCATGAGCAGGGGCACCTTCCACTAGACCAGGTTGCTCAAAGCCCCATCCAACCTGGCCTTGAACACTTCCAGGGATGTGGAGTCCACAACTCCCCTGGGCAACCTTGTTCAGTGTCTCACCACCTTCACAGTCAAGAATTTCTTTCTAATATCTAATCTAAACCCGCCCTCTTTCAGTTTGAAGCTATTCCCCCCATCCTGTCACTACATGCTCTTGTAAAAAGTCCCTCTCCAGCCTTTCTGCACTCCCCTTTAGGTACTGGAAGCCGCCCTAAGATCTCACCAGACCCTGCTCTGCTCCAGGCTGAACAACCCCAACTCTCTCAGCCTGTCTTTATAGGAATATTAAGGTCATAATATTCTTCATAACAACCAAAGCATAAAACTGAAAAGCATTAAAATGTTCAAAATACAGGAACACTTTGCCTATACCCCTTTTTTTCCAACAGTATGACTCTCCCCAAAAACATATGATTCCAAATGGAAACTCCAAAGCCTAGATGTAAATCCATCATGCCATCATGTCTTATAAGGACATTTGAGCTCTCCATAGATTGCAAATAAATGCAAAAGCACACCAACACAACTGCTACACGTCACTAAGCTGATAAATGTAAGCAGTGGGAGAGCAACTCCACAGGTAAAATACTTCAAGCATAAAAACCAAACCAAACAAATAAAAAAACATCTTCTCTAGTCTTATATACCTACCAACATTAAATACATATCTGTGTTTTGGGAATCCACGTGTTTGCTTTACTCTGTTGCACGTTATTAAGTACCAGCAGGTCAGATTCACTTTTCCATCCAGCAATTTGTGACCTGCCCTCATTAGTCACTGTAAATGTTAGATAATTCAGAGAACCATATTATTTACTTACAAAGATAAGCACAGTCTCCAACAGGTTGCTTGTTTTTCTAAGGGATGATTTTGGAATTGAATTAAAGAGCTGCATACATAATTGATTAATCTTTAAATTTAGGGGAAAAAAGAAACCCCCTAGAAGACCTCTGAACACTCCAAGGAGGATGGTTGGAATGAAGGCCAAGATGTTCATGTCCAGCAAGTTCTTAATCTGAGTCAGAGAAAGGAGTAAAAAATGTTCTGAGCATCCTGCCAGTGACATGAATTATTGCATCCTTTCTCACAAAACCTGATACCTCAAAATAATTTCCATAGAGGAAATAAATCTTTCCTTTTGATTTAAAGAACTCAGCTAATTCATTTAAAGCCGATCTCTTCTTGCACTCCTCACAGGAGTGGAACCAAGCAGGTTGACACTGGTGTCAGCACACATAGCAGAAAACTATGGTGTACTGCACTTACCACTGGCACTCAGCACTTCGGGTTACATCTAAATAACACAATATAATGGCTTCAATGAGCACTTCAAAAGACTTTGCTGAATCAGAGCTTTGCTGAATGTTCATTTCTTAAGTGTCAATCTGCATCCATGTGCATTGAGATCATTTAAAAGTAAATTTATTTAAGTAAAACTGTGGAAATTCAGGCTGAGCTAGAACAACTCACAGAACAACAGATCACAGGAACAGAACATAATCTGGCAGCTGTAATAGTAATTGAATTTTCTGCTTGACTCCTCAGCAAGCAGCAAGGATGAAAGCAATATCACGTTTTAATTTTATCTTCCAGGCAACAAAACGGGGTCAACAGGTCAGTGATAATCTGTTAAAAGATGTGAGGATATTATTTCCCTAGCCCAGGGTTAGAGTTTTGTCATTATTAGGATCTGAACAGAGTAAAAGATCATAAAATGCATAAAAAGCTACCTGCCAAGATGCAGGAAGATCTCATGCCAAGAGTTGCCTGAAAAAAACCCTAATCTGGTATAATCTTGGGGTTAGTGGACTGGACAAATGGTCAGCTGTCAGCCTGCCTTAAATTGATGAAGCTTGAGGTCCTCTTATTGTTCAAATTCTTTTTTCTCCTTTCTTCTCTTCCTGTTGACCCTTAATCTTCTTCTTGTTCTTGCTACAAATAGCCTAGAGTTTAACAAATTCACCAGGTGGCTGTACTAAACATGGGTGGTTATTTCCTGGGAAGAAAAATGCCAGGGTCAAAATACATCCAGGCTTAAAGAGCTGGTCCACAGGGTGCTGCAGACAGAGAAAGTGGGTCTGGAAGAGGGAGAATCCCAGCAGCCATTCCTAGGCACCAGACGCTCAACACCCGCATGTACACTCACAGGGAGTAGGGACAGACTCAAGGTATATCATGCCTTAGAACCAGAATTACAACAATCACCTAGGCAGGTACTCTGTGTACTAAGCAAAATTTTAATAATGCTGTTTTTACCAATAGCTGTAACAAAATCCATCTTTTTCCAAAGGATTTAAAGAGATCTAATATTTGAGGTGTTGGAATTCAGAGGGAATGAGCTTAATTTGAAGTAGAAAAAAAAATCTGGTTTATTTACTTCAGGATCCAAGTATCTTGCATTATATTCTACTTAATTCCAATCCTGCACTAAAACTAAAAATAGACATATGTGATTTTATTGTTTTTTCTTCCTATCTCCATTTTTTCTAAGGAAAAGATATCCTGAGATATTTGCTTTCAAGTCAAATATGCACATTACACTGTATGTGTGTGGCAGTGAAGGTAAAGTCGAGAGTACTCCACAGGCTGGAAATGAAAGGTGGCATAGTATACTTTTTGTTTTTGTTGTAATATAAACCACAAGCTTCGGCCAGTCATCAAGAAAAAAATGGTACCTACAGAGCAAGTTTCACCTTTAGAATTAATCCTATGGTCTATGTAAAAATAAAGTGAAGTTTCCTGAAAATCTCATGCTCCGGAGTACAATAAATTCCCCTAGTTACATTATGCTAGGTAGAATGAAACTAAAAAAAACCAAATCATTTCTTGAGAAACATAACCCACAAGCTTTCAACTCAGTTTATCCACCGTAAACTGTGTTTTGTTAATGCCACAAAAAATACGAGGAACAAAATTTCCCCTGAGCCTCATGTTCAGTGAAATGAAAATGTTTCTGCTTATCTGTACCACATTGAGAGCCAAAAACTTATTGAACCCTGCCTGAAGTTATGTTGTTAATAATTTTAACTAACTTTTCCCTCTAGTAACACTAAGAGAAGATAGGAGACAGAATCCACTGCTCTTTTTAGAAAACATCCTCAACTGAGTGCTAAAAGAGCAAACTTTATTGTAAAATAACAACTGAAGTGAATCCACTTTCCCCTGTGCATGCAGCTGTTCATTACACAATGCTTTGGTTTCAGCAATGAATCTGGCTTCAGAAGGCTTGACCTCTTCCCTGCCCACAGAGTCTCACCTTTCTGCCACAAACTTTTATCTTCTTGTTGTGTAACTGCAGCTGTTTGGGGACCTGTACTATGAGTTAGTCCACAAAAAGGATTTGGGTGGAAACCCAATGCCTTCTCTGCTTTCCCCAGCTAAACTTGTGGTAAAGCAAATATGTCAGGGAGCATGCACACAAAAAACTTTGCCCATTTTCCCAGCAAAGGTATAGCTACATGTGGAAAATGCCACAATCTTCTGTTTCTGCATTGCTAGAGTGATACAAGCCAGAATAAATTCAGAGATAAATGAAAGCGATCAGACAACTACTTTACTTGTAGTAAAAAGTAGCAAAAAAGTGGATTGGGATTCAGAATGCCAGGAGTTTATTTCTAGCTCTCGACTTGATCTCCAAGTCAATACAAAGAAGGGTATTCAGGCCAGAAGAAGTGAAGATCCTGATACTTGCGCATCATTATTGAATAATCATCATCATGAGCAATAAAAATGAATAAAAGACATGAAAATAAAAGCAACTACTTTTAGGTGGACATAAGGTTAAAAAGTTGTGTCATGCCAGAAAGACTAAAGCAAAGGCAGCTGAGGCTGAAGGTCACCTCCGTTTTGCAACTAGGAACAAACAGTGATTGCATCTTTTCAAATGTTTAATCTGTAAGCACCAAGGAACAGGGGCACAGTACAGCAAGGCTGGCAGGAACAACAGAGAGCTTGAGCCAGCTACAGAGGGAGACGACAGCCTATTTAAGAGCTTCTCTGCTTTTTCCTTTACTTCAAAGTATCTTCTTCTATCCAGCACCAACACAGAAAATTACCCTATGAATAGCTAATAAGCAAACAGTAGATGCTTTGTCTGTTTGCTATACTTTAGAACAAAATAATCTGTGTTGTATTTAAGTGATTTCCAGGCGTAAAGTCCGAAGGCTTCCATACCCACTGATCTGGTAACTGCTCGTATCCCAGCTTTCCCCCTTCTCAGTCCCCCTTCCCTAATACTCCCCCAGCAAAAACACTGAATGAGGCAAGCCTGACCCCCTGCATCTATTTCCTCACACACCCGCACAGTACATACCCATAGCAGAATTCTTTCTCTGCTTCAAAAAATCCCAAATGCCCCCTGTAAACAAACCCATAGAAAGAAGAGAACAGTAAATGCATGGTGAAAATGCAGGCCACCAAGCAGCAGCAGCAGCAGCAGGTTTTTCAGGCCAGCCTGATATCCCAATTCTTCTAAGAAGAACAAGAGTGTGCCAATGACAGCACAAAATACCAAAGCTATGCCTGCTCCTGCACCAGCTGTAATGAAACTGTGCCTGCAACAGGTAGAAGAAACAAAATTTGGGTAACAGGGGTAAAAAAGAGGAGAAAAAACCACCATAAACATAATTTCCTCTCAAAGGCTGCAGGTATATTATGGGGTTATTATAGTGCCTTGCATCTCTAGGATGTGAGTTCAGACATCTTTGTCTTGACAAAATCCTCAGCCCTGTAGCATCATTTGGGTACCACGGGTATCATGTGATAGTGAGCTGCTGAACTAGCACCAAATAGCCCAAGAGCAGGCAGATATGCCACTTCCCATCCTGGAACAGTGCACTCACAGGAGTGAACTATTGCAGTGAAAAAATGGGATTCACTAGAGAATAAGAGTACAGTCCTGGAGCCTGAAGGCTCAACATGCTGCCTCAGTCTGTAAATGCCCGAGAAACCCACGTGGAACATATATGCCTTGTCCTCCTCCCTGTAAAGGTGTGGAGCCCACATATGCCCCAAGGAGCAACTCCATTGCTGTAAGCAGCACTAGCAGCTCAAACAGCAGAGATCTGCACCGTGAGCCAGTTCCAGTAAGGAAAAAAAAAGGAGGAAAAAGACGGAGGAAAATAATTATAGTATTGAAAAAAAAGGCATTACTGGACAGTCTTCCTTTAAACATTTATATGATATATTTTCACTCACACAACATAATTTTCTTTCCCAAACACTAGGTTTTTTCTATTAAAACAACATCCTGCATCAGACAAATGTTACATTTTTAAAGGAGGCCACAGTGTGCAAAACAGAGGGAAGGATTTAGAAGGAGGAAATAAAATTATGCTTGAATTCTGTCTTAGAAAAATAGACTCAAGTCCAGCCTTTGTGGGGGTTACTGGAGTGATGCTGATACATCGAATGAACTAATCAATAGTGCTCAAAAGCTTATAAAACTTGCATCCTCTGGATGTGCTACCTGACACCTCAGGGGTAATTTGTAGACATGCTGAGAATTCGGTACCAGCTGAAGTCAATGAGTGTAAAAAACACTTGAGTATTTTAAATAGTAGCAAACAGCAAGTTCTCAGAAAAAAACCAAACATCAGAGTCATCTCTGAACATGTCTTGTTGGGGTCCCTCCCCTGCCATGGAGCCCTGGGAGAGGGGCCCTGAGGGCACAGACACGGGGTTTCCCTGCCCCTGCTCAGCCTCGTTCCCATTGGTTGGTTTGTGTTCCCTGCGCGGGCAGAAGGACCCTTGGTCCCGTGACTGGAACAGTTCCTCGGCAGAGCCCCGGCCATGCGGCTGGAGAAATAAACATCTCTGAAACATCTACCAAGAATCTGTCTGTCCATATATATTTCCTTTCCACGGGACTCCTGGTTTGATATATGCGTGTTGCAGTATCCCCACTGCAACATAATGGTGGAGAATTGAGAGCAGAACGATCCCCGATCCCTAAGCGACTGATTTGTGTGAGTAAACCCTGGAAACTTTGGATTCCTCTTCTTGGTTTTGCTTTGCTATTCCATATCTAAACTATGGAGGAACCGTGGGAAGACTCTTGGCTCTCAGAGCCGCATATGGACATTTATCTTAAACTTAAAATGATTCTTGAACAACGATTTGTAAATTTTAGCTTGATTCAAGCTCAAAAAGAACTGAAACACTTCCTGGCATGGTTGTTTAAGAACTTTTTCTATGTTTCTTGGGATTTAATTCTTACGAAGGGCTTTTGGAAAACCGTTTGGACACAGTTAATATTGGAGTCAAAATATATGCCGATGGAAGAATATTTTCGTGAATATTATTTAGTTACCGAGACTGTTGAGCAACGTCAGCTGTGTCCTGGTGAAGGGAAGCCTGGCGCAGGGACCGTGCGGCCCAGGCCACGTGCACCGAGCGCTCTGCGAGCAGCAGCGAGGCAGTTCCTGCGCGCGGGCGGAGCCACGCGAGCCGCAGTGTCGGTGGCGGAGCGAGGAGCGGCGGGACCCGGCGGTGCCCGCCCAGCCCCGCGCAGCGCGTGGTGGAGCGAGCCCCGTGAACGCCCGGCCGAGAGGGGCGGCGCGCGGGCGGTGGCTGGCAGCGGTGGCGGTGGAACGGAGCCGCACCCAGCCGAGACACGCGCTGGAGCAGGGCGCGGGGGGGTCATCGCTCGGGGGCCCGGCCGAGACGTGGATGCAGCGCCCGGCAGCGGCAGCGAAGCTGCGACCAGAGGAGGCGACGCACGGAGAACTGAGCGGCGCGGCGCGGCCCGGCCCACACGGCCTCGAACGCGACCCCGGGAAGAGCGCGCAGGCACCAGCAGCCCCGACAATTCCAACACGAGAGCGACCGAAGGAGAGAGCAAAGACGCAGCGAGACAGAAAACAGCAGCCACTCGGAAAAAGGAAAAGATCATAGTAACTAAGATCTTAGGGATAGTAAAATGGTATAATGTTAAGCAAAATTATGGTTTTATAACAAGGTGTGACAACCAGCAAGACATATTCGTGCATAAAACTGCTATTAAAAAGAATAACCCTGAAAAATGCATCCCAAGCTTGGGAGATGGAGAAGTCGTGGAATTCAAAATTATACAAGGTAGAAAAGGGTTACAAGCATCGCAGGTCACTGGGCCTGATGGTGTTCCTGTAAAAGGCAGTATATATGCAAAAAATCGTAGTCATGTTAGACAGTATCTCTATTGTAAGTCCCCCCTACAGTCTCCCTTTCCTAATCCCACCTTTCCCTTTTACCCTATGTCCTATTACCCCCAGTGTATTCCCAATCCGTTTTTTCATCCATGGTTTCCCTCACAAAACCATGCTTTTGCCAACTCTTTCCCCAAAAATCCCTTTCCAATGCCGAGTGGGGGATGAAAAGGGGAGGGAAGAAGTTAAACCCTCTCCTGCCTCAGTTTCCCCACAAAGCATGCTCAGAGTTCTGTCTCCCTTCTGTCAGCCCTAAGATGTTCCACAGAATCTGATTGGACATTTAAAGACTCAGGAGGGTGGCTTGTTTTGTTTTGAAACTGTTCTTGTTATGTTTATCCAGTTGTTTTCATTCTCCTTTTACTAAAATAAAACGGGTGAGGTGTTGGGGTCCCTCCCCTGCCATGGAGCCCTGGGAGAGGGGCCCTGAGGGCACAGACACGGGGCTTCCCTGTCCCTGCTCAGCCTCGTTCCCATTGGTTGGTTTGTGTTCCCTGCGCGGGCAGAAGGACCCTTGGTCCCGTGACTGGAACAGTTCCTGGGCAGAGCTCCGGCCATGCGGCTGGAGAAATAAACATCTCTCTGAAACAGCTATCAAGAATCTGTCTGTCCATATATATTTCCTTTCCACGGGACTCCTGGTTTGATATATGCGTGTTGCAGGATCCCCACTGCAACAATCTCTAAGCCCTTTTAACTTCTCATAGTGTTCACAAGTTTTATGGGTACACGGACAGGTGGCAGTGAGCATAATGGAGAGAAAATAAAGGAAAAAATTAAAGAGGTCATGTGCCAAAGCCCTTAACAAAGCTCACCAGTAAGGTTACACAGGTAACTTCATGTCTGATACTTCCCAACTCACAAAGGTTAAGACACTTCTGTGCATAGATTGTTACTTACATGTGGTACCTTCCCAGTGACATTGTTTCCAGCAGCAGGGAACTCAAGAGGTACTGCACACCTCAGTAAAAGCTGAGGACAGCCCCAACTTCTTGCTCCAGCCAGCTGTACATGCTACATGTCCCACCAGTGGTATCAGCCCTGAAATTGGACCCTTCCAACACATCCAGTAGGGCTCCTCCATGGAGGAATGCCTTAAGTGCCTTCAACAGCCTAATGCTTGCTGAGCTACTGCTCTGCCTGTGACTGTACCTGGAGTGGGTACATCACATGAGCCTACTCAGCACCAGAAGGTACCAGGGGAGTGGGATTTTGTCATCCTGGTCTTTGTAAAGAAGTGAGGTCTCACTTAGACTGACATTTGTCTCTGCTGCTCAGCAACAGCTCTCTCTGTGAAGGGGACTTCCACACAACCTGCTTCCCCCAGGATGGTTCCTGACTGCAAGATAGTGCTTCTTTCAAGTTATACTACAACTGGATCCTGCACAGCAAAACAAACATTTTTTTCTTCTTTTCTTACCATAATTGCTGATTTCTCCCATGAGTAGCATTTTTTTTTAACCAGCACATCTCAGATTTATTTAAATGACTGATCTTAAAAGGCAAAAGGCAAAGGAGATCCCACACCTTCCCTTTGATGCTTTTTTATTTACTTGTAAGCTACAGGTAGTTCACAAGTGACTGTTCATTTGAATTATATTTCTTGAGGAAATTAACACACGGGATACTTTTTTTTTAATCCTTACTTTAAAACACCAAACAGGGTTTTGTATGTCAACATGACAATAAATACCATCCAGAAGACATAAAGTATTTGCAATTTCATTTCCTGGAAATTAATCTCATTAATTTCAGTAAACTGTTCACAAGAGAGAGTTTACCAGCATTATCTCATAGACACATTTGAGCAGAGAAGAGCCAGACTAAAAAAGTGTCACAAACAATTTCCTTTTTCAAAACTCAAAAAATAAATCAAGGACTCCCTGTGCACACTGGGAAATCCCCATAATCTCTTTTTTCCTGGGACAGCATCGTTATTTTAAGGATAAAATCCAGGTGTAAAACTCTCGCATTTTTCTCCCTCCTTATATAACCCCGAAAGCAATGGGAAAAGGTCTTCTGTATTAATGTATTAAACAACTTGTGAACTTTCTTTTAATTAAAGAACTTTAAAGTTGTTTAATTAAACAACTTTCCTTTAATTAGAGTGGGTGGCTTTTTCCCCATTCCAAAGTGACAGGCAGCAGGAACGCTGAAAGATTGCTGGTGCAGCATCTCCGTTTCCCTTCCAGATGCAATGGGCTCACCAGTGACTCACCAGACACCCCTGGGGCATTGAGGGCAGTGATGGGATGGCCCTCACAGAGCCCCACATCTCTGCCCATCACTTGCTATCAGCTGAATTCCAAAACCTGGTGAAGATCGGGAGGTGGATGCCAATGGTGTCCAACTGCAGTTGGCTCAGGCCATGACCCAGGAGAGCACTAAAAGTGATGTTGTATAATTGAAAGCACTCTATGGTAAATTATTCATAAATCAGTTAAAGGCAGAGGAGGACAGAGCCTTAGCTGGCATGTAGCAGCAAAGCTAGATTGGTTTCAACAAATTTAAACATGGAAAATGCTGAACACATCTTTTAAACATGCAAAGTCCCATTGACATAAAGGAGGAAGCTACTAAAGACTTTCAGGTTCTTGACTCAGAGACTTAAATGTCTCTTTTCCAAAGAGTGTTATGATGGTTGCCCATGAATTGCCTTTGAAGAATTGCATGTCAATGTCTGCTCTAGTGTGGTGACACATCAGACTAGAGCCCATCATTTCAGTCATCTGTTCCCAGGTTAACAACCATGGCAGCCAGAACAGCCCTACTTCTAACAGAAGACGTGTGATGATTTAAATTATTACAGTGTGTTCCCAGGCAGCACTTCAAATTACATTTAAACGGGGGGAAAAAAATCTAAACCCTTAGTGGAATGAAAAATCTATTCATTGTATAATCTTGGAAGACTTTTCTACAAGACTTAAATTAGGAGCCTTAATAAATCTCTCAGAGGCTTTTAGCAACTTACGTGTGTTTATGTTTAATAAAAATGGTGGAGGGTTCCAACTAAATTAAATTAAACTAGCTCTTAATTCCTATGTTTTGAAAAGGCATCATGTTGATACTGCGATGACTTTATTCGTGGAAATATGATTCAACTCTTTGGCTCACAAATCACTGTTACCAACCCAGCACAAAGGAAAAAAAGAAATCACAGCTGCAGTCTCTGAGCTCCTGGAGACAAATGTCTGAAAGCAAAGAAAACAAAAGAAACCAAAAGGGAGAGCTAACCCTTGGGAAGCATTTTCTAGAAGGTTTGTGGCCACCTCCGACTAGCCATATGCTCCTATTTTTGAACATCTGAGTCATCCCCTAGGGTGCTGCACCTCTGTGCAAATAAATAAATAAGTATAAACCCACAGAGCAACAGAAAATGCGAATGGTTGGTGGGGAGGAAGATACGTTTGGTCAGGGTGGTGAAGAGGGGAGAAAAACCTCAAGGAGGAATACTTTCCAAACCCAAAAAGGATCAGACATAAAACAGCAAAACAGCAACAAACAATCTATATCCTATTAGCAGAGACCAATTTTAGCATCTCTTTTCAAGATATGGTTCCAGATAGATAATAAAGGGCAGCAGAATTCTCCTCTAAATGATGAATAAAGGAAATTATGTCACTTTCCAAAACAAACAAAAAAACCCAAAATCTGGCCTGCAGTTACCAAGTTTGGCTGTATTGCAACATAGTAAATTTTAAGATCTGACCTACAGAGGAGGGCCAGGCAAGCCTCCTCTATCCCCGTCACAAGGCCAAGGACAACAGCAGGATGATAGGGATTCTCTTCCTTTGTGCATAAGAAGGGGGTATAAAAACATTATCCTTCAAAAAGACTATAAAGTCTACTTTTCCCCACCTAGAAACAGTGTAACACAACTGCATGAACAACACGCAGCTCCAACCCAACCTGCCATCTGCCACCTGCAGAGCAGCACCGAGTTCCTGCGGCTGCCCTCAGCTGGCACTGGTGGCTGCCGTGTTCCCAAGCTGGAAGCACAAACCCATCAGTCCATGCCTTGCACAGCCACTTATGGCACTTCTGCAGGTGGCTGTAAAGTTACTGTCCCTGTTGTGTGAAACCACTTGACACTGGCTTTGTTTTTATACAGACTTTGCTCAAGTAAAAGCAGTTACAGGAGATGTAAAGCAGCCAGCAGGCCATGGCTGCACAGCAGGTGGCCTTTCAGAAACAAAACTGACTGCAGTTGTCCAGATAACTGCTTGCCGAGCATCACTCAGGGAATCATACTGGGGAACCAAGCCAGGATTTAAAACACGCAGCAAACAAATCCTTTCCTTCACTGCATGGCATGAGTAGTTGAGCTAACGCAAAAGGGGTGGAGAACAGCACAGGTGAAAAGAGCTCCTAGTGCAGGGTATTTTTTAAGCCAGCGCTGCCACCAAGACAGATGTTGCAAAGCCATACCCACAGCCTGATAACTTTAGCATTGTCTGCTATTTCTCACCCCAAATGGAATTTGGGACCTTCTTCTCACAGAGGAGCCCGAAGGCTACAGCCAGCATACATGAGACAGATGTCCTTAAAAATGTCTTGATGTTAAAAAGATGTTGAATAGAAGTGCCATTCAAATACCCAGTGCTTTCTGGCAAGTCAGACAGCGAAGCTGCTGCCAAAAGAACTGCAAGGGGAAGTAAAAAAAGAGAAACAGGGTCAACAATTATTAGATGTTGTGTGTTAGATGTGTCTATGGACAATTTTCCAGTGTGACCCTCACCTTGCTCTGTTCACAAACAAACTTTTCCAGAATTAACAGACAATACAGATGCCCATATAGCTTCTAACAATGCACAAAAATTCAAGCTCCTGACAGTGTTGCTATACACATAGTGGTGCTAATGAGAGAGGAAAATGACTGAGGAGGGCCCCTGTCCTAACCCCCAGCCTCCACCTGATGGCTGAAGCCCATCAGCCTCTCATCTTTGCTCAGGCTGTCTGTGGGGCAGGGTGTATATATGAACCTCAGTGATTTGTGCAGTCAGTTCAGTCTTTAGAAAGCTTAAACCTGGTTGGTTATTGTATGCATAACAGCAAACTCCCTTTTCCTACTGTTGCTGGATTTTGGGGTAAGTCTAGTAAAACATTCACTTTTTCTCTCACCTATGCTGTTAATTGCCTGTCTATAATTAAATGGAACACAGCAGGATAGTAAATGACAGAAAGGCTCAATTTTGTAGCTTTGGTGCCTCATAAAAGTACTAACCTGGGCCACATGCAATATCCACATAGCACAGCTAAATGATCAATCTAAAACCAACAGGAACTTTTATATGGACTGATGGTCTTTGGCTTAGGCCCCTTCCAAACACCGAGTTTTTATGAGTTATACTAGCTGCCACTTGTATTTATTTTATAAACACCACATGCTAAGTGTCAGTTACATCACCACCACCACCAATTTCACCCCAGACACTTTTATACAAATTACGGGTGGTGGAATCCAGGTTTAGGCTGAAGGCCAAGAAAGACCTCTCCAATGGGGTTGTATAATTGTATAATTTTTTTTTTTTCCCCATAAAATACTGAAACAACCAGTATATGGAAGAGTAAGAGATTTGGTTTATCACAGTGTTATTGACTTGTTGCATAGGAGACCTAACACTTGCCAGCACAGAACCCAGAGAGAGAACCACCAGCCCAGACAGAAGCACATGCAGCCAGGTCATCAGCACCCACAGACCAGGTCCCGCTTTTCAGTGTTCTTTTGTACTACAAATTTCTGCAGGCAGAAGGTATATGATAGGGAAAGACCAAAACAAGCAATGCAGGCTCTTTAGAAAAAAGGGAGTGAGTAAGTGTAAGGTGAATGATGACTTTTGGAGTCAAGTCGTGGGTTTTTTCCAGGACTTCCTGCCCATCTCTAAAAACACTATAAAGGAAACATTGTTATTCCTCAAACTCCTTTTCAGGTCAGAAGCAGGGTTCAAGGACCTTAAGAATATTCACAAAAAAACATTTTCTGGGGTCTTCAGGCATTTTGCCTGAATGGAGCCTTCAAAGTTTGAGATCAGTAATTACCTTCATGGATTTGCAGCTATTATTAGTGGACAGAATATATGTGAGCAAGTGTTTCCTGCTTTATTTTAAACAGAAGGACATCTCTCACACTGGGCATTCTCACATTCAAAACACATGGTTTGGTCACCCTGGGTTTTTGGTTTGTTTGTTTGCATTTGTTTGCGAGACAGCTGTGCTGTCTCCAGAACTCCTCAACTCCCACGTCCTTCGCTGCCTTCCGCAGGGCTCAGCTGTGATACTTTGTGGGTGCAGATCAAGCACATCCCTGGTGTTTCTGAGGTCACAGTGCTACAGCCTTCCGAGCAGCCTGTCCCACCAATGTTTCGTAAATGCATTGTGCAGCACAGCCAAACAGCAAAGTGCACAAAAAAAGTTTTGCTCAGCTGCAGCTAAAGGAGGTATTTAGATGGGAAGATCTTCCAGGGCAGGAATTACATGTTTGTACTGATGTCAGAACTTACCTCCTGACCTACTGTATTAATAATACAATAGGACAGATTTATAATTGAACAGGACCAACAGTGTGTGTAACAGTTGTTGTGATGACCTGGAGTCAAAGTGTGGTTTCTTTCTGTGTATTATGTACTTATATTTTAGTGTATATATATGCACACATGCTTGTATATACATACAAATGCATATATACACATTTGCATGTGTATTTATCCACTGTTTATATATTTTATAAACATATGCATAGTTTGTATATAAGAAAAAAGGGAAATAATATTCTAAGAGGATTATATATGCTTTCCTCATGGAAAACCTAAACTGGTTCATTTTTTTAATATTTACCTCTGATATATTCAGCTTCCATCTGTTCTGCAGAATAACTCTTCCCTTGCATTTCTGTGAAGCGATTGAGATCTGTCCTTCAGCAGCTGCCAGTATTGTTCCATAGTCTTGATTCCAAGAGGACACATCCATGTCTCCATTGTACTGGAGAGCCCAGAACTGGACCCAGTACTCCAGATGTGGCCTCACCAATGCTGAAGAGAGGGGAAGGATCACTTCCCTCAGCCTGCTGCTAACACTCTGAATGCAGCCCAGGAGGCTTTGGCACCACAGCTGTGGCCTGTCAAGCACTGCTTCCTTTTACTTTTGTCTGCAAGTTTGCTGAGGGTGCACCAAAACATTGTCCTATCATCCAGGTCATTAGTGAAGATATCCAACAGTATTTGACTCCAGGACTGACCCTACACTTGAGGACCAGCCTCTGGCTGGACTTCATGCCATTGATCATAATGCTTTGAGCCCAGCAGTTCTGCCACGTAAATCCATCTCACTGTCCAAACATCTAAACCACACACCATTAGTTTGTCTATGAGACTGTTATAGGAGACAGTGATGAAAGCCTTGCTAAAGCTGAAATAAAGAACAGCCACTGTTCCTGACATGTTATTGTAGAAGGTTGTTGTCCACTGTAAATCCATGCTTGATTTTCTCATTGGAATGGACAACTCCTCACCATGGATGAGATAATTCCTGAAAACCAATCAGCCCTCTTGGACCTCACTTCTCTCCAGGATGATCTCCTCTGGGACTCTTCCAAGCAGATCCCTGAACAGATCAAAGTGCTCTCCTGAAGTCCTGTCCTTCACCTTTTCCCCCTCATCTCAGGATCCTACACACCCCAATCGCATGGTTACTGCTGCCCTTAACCCTCACATCCCTGATCAGTCTTTCCTTCTCTGCAAGTACAAGGTCCAGCAGAGTATGTCCCCTCACTTTCTTCTTGATCACCTATCAGGAAGTTGCTATCAATGCACTCCAGAAACCTCATGGATTGCTTGTGCCCTGATGTGTTGTACTTCCAGCAGATATTGGGGTGTTTGACTGGACTCCCACAGGGATCTGGGCCAGTGACCAAAAGACTTCTTCCAAATACCTGAAGACAGCTTTGTCTAATTCCACACAGTTTACAGCACACATCCACAACACCACCCCACGTGTTGGTGTGCCCTCTAACGCTGATCTGCAAGCTCGAAGCTGACTCTCATCTCTCTCAAAGCAGAGCTCCAACCATTCCCACTTCTCTGACAAGTAAAGAACAACTCCCACTTCTAACTATGGTGTGGCCTTCCTAACGAGCCTCTATCCTGCCACTGCAGTGCTGCAGCAGTGTCAGCTATCCCACCACATCTGTGCAGACAAGGAGCTCATCTGCCTTGCTCTAGCCCCAAATCTGCAGAGCTGCACCCTCCTCAGCCGCTTGCTCTGGGCTGTGGCCTCGGCTGAGTCAGGGAGTCAGGGGTAATTTCTCTGCGAGTGCTGGGGACCACCTCTGGCAGCTCCCTGCCACTGCTGCGGAGCACAAAAGCACTGTCAGCCCAGACCCTTGCCTCCCCCTGCACAAAGTGCTGCTGGCTGCATACCATGCTTGATGGTTTTACAGGCTTCCCCCAGCACCAGCTGACAGGATTCCTGACCCTCCCTAGCCAGGATTCAGCTGGAACAAAAGCTCAAAACCCCTTCTCACAAGAAGCTCTTCAACAGTTATACAATCTACCACAGATATCACAAGCCAAGTGAAAATTTTACCACCTGCTTCCTTATACAGGTGAGGAAAAGCAAGCAGTCAGGGTCAGAGATCCCTAAACATTTACATTGGGTTTAGCCATTCAGTGATTTTTACCACCACCATTCCAATTATCACAGAGATAATGACAGCCATCAAGGGCAAATTAATAATTCCACAATAATCTATTACTGAAAATGCAGCTGCCCCAGCCATTGAAAGAAATAACTTCTCTGATACCCGGTCCACACTCACTAAGTACCTTAATGAAGGTTCATCCCTTCCCTTGGATATCACCCAGACCTAAAGCAGCACATGCCTCCAGTGTACAGGGAGGAAGAGGAAGGCCATGGTATATTAAATGTTGCTTTCATCAATCCCATACCAGGAACAAAATCAGATATTATACTGTACCATAGGCCAGGCTGTAGCAAAGGACACCAATATGTGTGTACACAAAGGACCACAGGGGGATCTGATCTCCACACTCACCTCGACAGGCAGCACCTTCAGGCAGTTAAAACTTGACACTGCGTTTTCTAATAAACACACACAGAAAATGTCACTCTGACTTTCTCTTGCTCACCTGCAAGTAACTTTCCACCAGGTTCCATTTCAATTTGATGAGAGAGTTAATTATCTGATGAATCAAAAACCCCAGCACCCCCACTGCTGTTCCGATTAGCCGCATCAGCAGCCATCGATCCCGCTCTGTTCTAGAAACAGGAAGGCACAGTTGCCTCTCAGACCATAACACAGGATTATTTGCCATGCTGCCTCTCACAAACGCACAAATTCCATTTTTAGAGCATTTTGATTATAAACCGTGACTGCCTGAACAACAGGCTACTCTTGCCAATATCTCTTTTAAAAGAAAGTGTACACTCAGCAAAGGTCTACACTCAGGTGAAAGCCATTTTCATTTGGGTAAGGAACACGGCTGGATTTTTTGGTTTTGGATCTGGGGGTTTTTTTTATATAAAAGTACCAGTGCAGTCTGCTCTCAGATGTTGACTGCTTGATGTCATATCAAAATCAATTATGTGGCCCAATAATTAAGCATTTGGTAGAGCACTCTGGACACATTTCTAAGTAATCCCCATTTCCTTTGACTGAAAGTAATGCACTGAGCACCTATCACGTAAATGTGCAAACTTTTACCTCCAGTTTCTGTCTTTCCTAAACTTACACTTCTAATAATAACTGTGCACCAATAATTATGACCGATTTATTTTGAGTATCATCTAGGACTAGAGCAAGCCTACTGAGATCCAAACACCATGGTTCCTGCAGATTATGCTAAGAGGAAAAAAATTACAAGTTAATTACTTTTTAATAGTAATTTTTTTAATTAATTGTAATTTTAAAATTAATTAAAATTAATTTCAAGAAATCTCAGTAACAGAACATTTGCCCAAACTTCTGCAAAGTCTCTTCCTTTTCAGTTGTATACATGAGAAGCTAATATTTTAATTCTTTTTTGCATATTCAATAATTGTGAAGAGCATAAGCACTTACAAAATATTCTTTTATTCTTGGCCCCCTTGTACATTAAAAATATTCGCCTGTGTACAGAAACTGTAAATAACTATTTCGTAATTCCTTCTGCTATCAGGCATCTCCCTGGAGTGTCCAAATTACACATAGTTCTAGAGGCAACTTAACACTATTTAAGGTAAGTTTACCTGTATGTTTTTTCTTGTAGCTGCTTCTTAAAAACCTTTTTGTGTGAAGGCAAATAATCCAAACTTTCATGGGCTACAAGGTGTTCTCTCTACCAAAGGTACTACAGCTTGGATGCTTTACTCAAGGCGGTTTGCAAGTTGGCAGCTCAGTTAAAGGAGAAAAAGACTCAATGCACATAAAATGTTTACTGTAAATCAAAATCAGCAGCATGCTGTGTGTTTGCCACCTCCAAGACATGACTTTGGTAACCAAAGAAAGAGTACAAAAGGATTTCTGCTGCTCTCCACTAACTGGCATTTGGGCAAATTTGGCAAGATCTCATCTCAAATAATCACAGAATCACAGAGCGATAGAATGGTTCAGGTTGGAAGGGACCTTAAAGACCATCTAGTGCCAACCCCTCTGCCATGGACAGGGACATCTTCCACCAGACCAGGCTGCTCAGAGCCCCATCCAACCTGGCCTTGAGCACTTCCAGGGATGGGGCATTTACAACTTCTCTGGACAACCTTATCCAGGGCCTCACCACCCTGAAAGTGAAAAATTTCTTCCTAGTAGCTAATCTAAACCTACTTGCTGTCAGTTTGAAGCCATTCCCCCTTGTCCTGTCACCACATGCCCTTGTAAACAGTCTCTCTCCATCTTTCTTTTAGGCTCCCTTCAGGTACTGGAAGGCCGCAACTGGGTCACCCCAAAGCTTTCTCTTTTCCAGGGAGTGAAGAAACATAAATAGTTCCTGGTTGTGAATTAGTGAGTACTAAAGGTCAAGAGAAAAGTTCTTTACACAAGCCACATGCAAATTACCCAAAATAAAGTCTTTTGGACCTGTAGTTTTGCAATGCGGAAAGTTTCCTTGAACCCCCTACTCACACTTCCCAAACGTAACAACACACATCATGAAGGAAATACAGCCCAGGGCAGGGGGGCACATCCATGTCAAGATCTAGCAATGGCCTAAGTCCAATTTCTCACACTGTGATGGGGGTTTTTTGCCAGCTCAATCAGGCATTTAATTCTAGAGATTTCAAAAGTACTATGCAAATTGCAGACCTGGCAACAATCAATGTGACAAAATAGAGAACGAGTTAAAGAGAATTGATCTAGGTGGAAATCAAAGACCGCAGAAAATAATTGTTGTTGGAAACTGTGTGAATAGCTAAAAGCAACAGAAAATGCATTAGAAAACTTAATGTTACTTTCCTTCAGATACGGGGAAATAAATGTATCTGCCACCAATACCTCCATAGTGAAGTTATCTGACAACAAATACACACTGTGTAATCAATCAAATCCCTCCAGTCAAAGGTGAATTACGGAACAGCAGGAGTCTGACTATTATGTACACTAATAATGTAAAAAGTGGTAAGTGCTTCACAAATGGAAGCTCAGACCTTAGTTTTGTGTTTAAGCACAAAAATGTTTTGAGATTAGACTGCTGACTTCTGCTTGCACAAAAGTTGGGTTTAACTAGTTCTACTCCAAGTTTAAAATGGAGCAAAGGAAACAGAACCCAGGCAAAAGCAGACACCTGAGCAGAGCTCCTGGCTGGGACCCCATCACCATTTCATTCAGATATGCCAGACTGGCTACCCTAAGGTCTCCATTTAGCCCATATATTTCTGGAACATGGGAATTTGTGTGATGTCATTTTCTAGCTGTGTTAGACCAAATGGTATATGTGAATAGATCTGGGTATTACAAAGATTGCAGCACAAACAAAAACACAAAATCCACTGAACAATACAGATGGGGGTTGGGGGAGGAACACTAAAACCAAAGCTACATTTCTAAGGGAAACAAATGAGGCCAAGTCACACTGCTCACAGACAACACAGATATTCCTCATTCCACGTCACAATGATTTGTTACATAAACAGGATGGCTGATTTTCCCCGAACAGGAATATCATTCCCATCCATAAGAGCACACCTAAGCATTTGCTTTGCTGGCCCTAGTTGCCAGAAAGCCAAAGCTGACAACTCCTCTTCCATCAGACTCAGTCTCTGCAGCAGTGGCTCGGCTGTACTGCAAACTCTCACAATCACCCACTCGTGCATTCAAATTATAAAACACAAAATAGAGTAAGAATGAGGTTTCAAACTTTGACCCCTAATTATTTTTTCGCCATGGACTCCTCTATAGTCAAACCCACCAGTACACTCACTAATCTGAAATATATTTCACAAACCTCTGAGAAGCAGTGCACAAATGGCCAGGGTTAGAAAGCTAGATGGTGAAAAACAAAGCAAGATTCGAGATTGCAGGGAGGCATTGCTGCATCCCTGAGATGCAGGAGTTGAGACAACTCTCCAGAGGACAGACAAGGCCTTACAAAACACATACACATACAGAGCATTGTTCGTTTGCAATGAAACGTGAAGACTGAGAGACACAAAGATGAAGGCAAATGCAGACTGGGCTTGTAAAAGCTTCTGCACCAGACATTCCTCTGCTAGGAATACATACTGCTGAATTAGCCTGTAAGAATTTGACCCAAAACCTATGCATTTTGGCTGTCACTTTTACATACAGAAACACCTCCCAGTGCAGAACATGAGTCTTCATCTTTCTTTTGAAAAGTATTTCAGATGGCATATTTTCAGTTCTGTAAAGTCTGCATAAGGATTGTCCTGCTTTCTGCAATGTTTTTATCTCCAAACATCACACAAGGATCTTTCTGCTTACTCAAGACCTTCCAAAACACAAGTTTTGCCATGGATAAAGAAAATCAGAGGCAATGATGAAAAAATACTTTCTTCTCAATACTGGAAGATAAAATGCCCCCACCTATGTGAGGAGACCAGAGAATCCAAACTGCAACCAGTTCCCAGGTTCTTCACTAATTTCTGAGTTCTGCAAGGCGTGCTACCTGTAAAAGTGTTCTTACCTCATCACAGCCTAACTGGGAATGGCTGCTTTGGAGACATGGAAGGAAAGAAGAAATCTGTGTTCATCACCACTAAAAGCTACCTACACACTTCTTTGTGTAAATGCTTCGAGGAGTCAACTTATAAATTGAATTTTACTCAGTTAGGAAAGTTTTCAAAGGCCAGTGTGGGGGAAACCATGCTTTTAAGCTGCCAAGACCCCATTTGGGAGCCACAGAGCTCCTTGTTCCACTCCCAGGCAGCTTCCGTGGGGCTCTTTGCAAAAGGGCAGTGGCAGAATAAAGAGGGTGGGCAGACACTGGAACAGCTCTCTCCTCCTTGGTAAACATAAGCAGGCTGAGCCAGGCTGCCTCCAGTAGTAGCTCCCCTGAAACTAGAAAGATAATCAAACGATTGGACCTCTGCTACCTGGTGATCTGGAAGACAGGTGAGATGTGTTGCACAGCAGAAATGCAGCTACCACATATCAGCAGCTGGCCATTCCAATAAAAAGTTTTGGGCTAGCTCATCTAACTCTCTTCCCAAACAATGGAGAAGGAACAACACAACTTTATTTGCCTAAATGTTTTGTGAGCATAAGAGTATGTGCATGCATGCATCGCATGAGTTCTTCATCCCTTAAATGACCAGGATGGAATAATCCCAACCAATACAACAAAAATACAGAGTAGCTAAACTGGAAGCCAGAGAAAATAAGAACTACCCACCAAACGGCAGTAGAGATACAGCATGGATTTACTACTGAAACATTTTACTACTTGTCTTTAAATAGTACAGACATAAATCAGATTCCAGCTATTACACATAAAAGCACCTACCATAGAACTCTAATTCTTGCTATGGTTGTACTAAGCCTCTCCTACCTGAGCAAAAATTCCTGGTCACCCTTCTATCTAGATAGCTATATATAATGTAATTTTACCTCTGTAGTGGCAAGCATGTACAAAGCCAGGCAAATACTTAGTTGGCATCTCAGTTTTAAGTAGACAGAGAACCATGTACTTTTTGAATGGTGTCAGGAGTTGTATATACTTAAATGATAAGACTTTCTTCCCTCTCCACTGCCTTTCTGTCTTCAGCCACAGGCTCGTTTAGTGCAGCACATGTGATTTGTCCATCTGTCAAGTAAAGCAGTGCACCATTCTTGTTGGCTTCAGTTTTAATACAAGAATCATACAGGTATTACAGGATCATACAATCACAAAAATACAATAAAGGATTAGAGACTGCGAGTTAACACAGTTAACACTGCATGAGTAACACACCAGTTCCAAACAAATCTGAAGGTAAAAGTGAAGAGGTTTTGCAATGCCAGAAGAAATAGTTTCTACTCAAAGGAACATGAGCAGTTCAGAATGTATTTTTCAACAGACTGAAAGCAGGGTGATAGAATGAAGAGCTTCCAAAGCAGTACTCTATTCACAGCATCCCACTTCAAAGATCAAAAACCATTACACTACTAATTGAGGTGACACTCAAAGACTTCAACTAATGAGTGTTTAATGCGCAATCTGAATGACAGCCCAAGGAAGCAAATAATTATCACAGTCATTGAACAGAGATAGAAAGACATTGTTAACTAGAAATGTCATGGCTATCAACTTTCATTTCACATTATTTCAGTATTTCAAAGTTACAGCATTTAAGGAATGAAAGTATAGTACTAACTTGGCATGAGAATTTTCCTATAAATGCAACGACTCACACATATGATGTTGGCATAAAGGATATAGATGTTGAAACATTTTCTGGTAATGCTGTAATAAATCTCACACAGTGCAATAGGTTAGTAGCATCATACATGATACAGCAAATTTAATCTGCAGATCTTCAGACAGAAAAAAAATGTACATATGACAGGAAATCATTTCAGAAAACACAACCCAAGATGACTATGACCATCTCCACAAATCCTCAAATTGTGATGTTGTGGCAAGGAATTATTTTAGATTTCTCAGAAGCAGACAGTCCCAGAGTTCAAAGTGCAACATACCTCCCAGAGATGGGAAATAATGCTCTCTCCCAAAACTGCAGTCAAGCAAACAACAAACACTGGAGGAATCTGTTGGCCAGAAAAGGTCACGGCTGCTGGCAACTTGCCTGATACCATTACCAAAGAGGAGCTTTTAGTACAGACTTTTCTCAGTAATAGTATAGATTTTTCTCCGATTAGTATTGACACTCTTAACTACACACACATATTTAAACCCAAAACTGATCACCAACCACTTAGATAATGTGGGAACTGAAGAGCCAGCTGCCACCACCACACACTTCCATGTTTTTGATCTACACAGCTCGCATGGTGGCAAGTATTGCCAAAACTTAAGAGAAACAAAGTCATCTCAACCTGCTTTACTTCACCAGAATGTTTTAACAATTGTAAATGCAGGAATATTCTACCTTTAAAAAGTGAAAGAGATGAGGAGAATTGGGTTAAGTCCTGCCAGGCTGACTTTAAGGAGTTCCAAACACTACATCATTTCCCAAAGCCATTCTGCAAAGCTGAACCCTCACTCCATATTAACCCAATTTTCAGGATGCTGGAAAAGCTGCCAGAAATACCCTCTTCTGTATCTTCATGACAACTTCACAGCTCTACTGTTTGAGCTGCTCTCATCCTAATTGAAACAGCTTTTATTTCCATGACAATTGGAAAAAATACAGAAAATTCTTAATGGGCTATTCTCAAGTCAAGTCAGTAAGAGATGCGTTTACCTCAAACAGGTTACTTTTCTTGGTAATTTTTTAGTAGAAATTGCAGAGGGAAATCAAACACTTCCCCTCTTCCCTTCTCATTCCCACTTGCTTAAAAATAATAGGATATAATAATAATAGTAATATTAATTAAAATTGAAATAGCCAATATGTTAAATCAGCATACCTACACATCTGTAACAATCAGCAGGGAGCAGGGTGGGAACAAGCACAAATCAGCTTAGGAAAACCTTCATAGTATGACTGCACAGCCATTCCTTCAGTACTTCTGATTTAACAAATACACAGTTTGGGGTTTTCTAACCCAAACTACATAGTTTATAGATTATAAAACCATGTTTACATTTTATCCATACTGCTTATATTAAAAGCAGAAGGCTGGGATGCTGCTGTTAAGAAATGGTGAAAAGTCATAAATTAGTATAGAAAACATGAATTTTATCAAGAGATCCAAAACACTGGTTATATTTGCATTATCTCAACATCTTCCATTAAGTTATCCATTTATACAGTTTGTGTCTCATATAAATAATGGTTTTTATATTTATCACTGTTTTAAAATAGTAAAGACTGAAAAACTTTATAGACCTGCTTGAATATGGAAATGCTACTTGAGAGTTGGGTTATGATTTGTATTTTAAAGAACAGAATTGACAGTACATAAACTTAGAGTTGTTTACAAATTGAGCTGAAAGTATACATCCATTTAGTTAAAAAAAAAAAAAAAAGAAAAAACCTAACAAAATTATAAACCACTATGACCACTATGATAGTAACACTATGGTAATGTAAGAAGGTATTTTGTGGGGAGTTTTTAAAGCATCAAGTACGTTATTTTTATACTTCCAGCATTACATCCTTCATACTTTAGTCCATGATCAGTTGGGTCTGCAACAGAAAAGGTACAGCACATTGTTTCAGGGAATAAGGCAATCAGTGTAACAGGGAACAGAAAAAACCATCTCCCGCAATTGTTTCAACAGAGAGAGTTAACACAGATGGATTAACAAGTTTTAAAGCTTTTTTTTTTTAATTTATTATCATTATTATTAAATAAAGACTACAGACATTCACGTTCCTTCAATACCTCCCCACCTCAGAAATCTTTCAAGCTTCACAAAAGAGTTCTGAACATGTTATTTAGAAACACTGATGAGAAACATGTTTTGTCCCACTGCTTCACATCTACCTGGAATTTTACTCATATAAAAGACCAATAGTAGTTTTAAGTCATCCTTCTTTGGTACAGTAATGCATATGCAGACTTTCTCAGTACCAGTTTATTCCTCCTCTAGCAGTTGAAACTAGCCACACCAGGGCAATCTGGCTGACTTTTCATAAACTAGAAGCCAAAACTAAAGCAAGTAGTAGTCAGACATCCTGCCTCTGCTGCACAACAATTATCTTGTGGCCTACTAAGTGTGCTTTCTGCATCAAAAGATACCATAAGAGAAGTGTAACAAATACTTTTAGGCCTTGAGTTATTGTCCCAAAAGCTACTAAATAGGAAATACATCTTCACAAACTCACCACATAAGTACCACATAAAGCACAAACACTTGTCTATATTATACAGTTGTTAATCATCATAGATGATCAACTGTCATAATACATACTAGAATTTTTCTTTAGGTATCTCCTACAAACATTTAGGAGGAATGTGCATTATGCATATATTTGATAATGGCTGAAGGATTCACTGCTGACTCGGTCTTGCTTGATAAAAAGTATTCCCAGCTTGCATTCAGGAAGAGAGCAATCAAGGCCAGTGTTAGGTTCACACCTTGCAATGTTTTCTGTACTTTATCTATGAGTAAGGCACATCATTTGTAATGTGGCTATTTCCATAGGCTTGCTCATTGTATCTTAAGGTTTAACAAAGTATGAATCATACCATCTTTGGCTTTTTTTCTTTGCTTCATAGAAAACGTATCCCTGCCTCCAACAACCAAAACACAAGAACTTTGGCAATGCTTCAGAGCACAAAGCTAGTTTAAATCTCAGCCAATGACCACTGACATGAAAAGAATTATATATTCAGAACTCTTCCACTTTGTCACTCACTCAACTTGCTTCAAATGGTGCTCTGCTTTGCAAGGTGTTCAAATATGGGTTTGAAAAGAAAAAAAAAATACACACTTGGTAACAATGGCAAATTCAAATCTTGCCAAAAGAACGTAACACAAATTAAATACTTGTGAGAGGAAAATTAAAAGTCTGTCATTAGGTTACCTAAGAGAGACTGTAAAAATATGAGAAAGCAAATTCGAAGAAAACATTGATCAGACATAGATACCTGTAAAACATAACGCTTTCTGAAGGAGAGCAAGCACAGTGCTTCAAAATCTTCTTCAGGTAGTAGAAGAGTTTCGAGGAGGCTCTCAACTTCATGCCGTAGTTGAAGACATTTTAAAATTTCGTAATTAATTACACTTCAGACTTGTCCCAGTGTGAGCAAAATGGGAAGCCAACACACCTAAGATCACTGCAGGAATATTTTTATAGTCATCCATATATTACATACTCCAAGCGTCAAGATCACGTCAACTCCCTCCAGCACTGGTTTTTCCTTCTGCAAAATGTATCTGTTTACAGCTGGATATGCAGATTCTCACCAATACAAATGGACAGGATTACAGGATCACCTCGCACCACACACAACCATGCGAACAACAGGCCCTTCTTGATGCTCTGTGAATAAGCCAGTCTCTTAAATTATGTTACCAACCATATAATAGTCTACAAGCATTCTCTCAATAGTTTATGTTGAAATCTTCCCAAAAATTCACATTCCAGAACCATACAGTTCCATTATTTTAATTGATTAAATATAGATTAGCAGTGTTAGTGTAAGAAAGAAGATTTAATGGCATCAAAATCATTCAATTAAATCAAGGAAAAAAAAACGTTGCAATGCACTTCAGCCAAACCATCACAAATGATATGTTATATAAAAATACACACACGAGGTAGCTGGCAGCTATAAATCCACCAATTCTGTAAGTGCCCAATTTGTCTAAAAAGTATAAATTGACAAATATCAATTAAACCTTTCCATTAAAAAAAAAAAAGAACACCTAGTTTATTGCTTTTGAAGGTACATTGTTAACATCAGAAACAGGCAAAGGCTTATCAAAGAAAGTTATCTAGCTGTTGATGGCTTTTGATTATATCCACTTTTTCAAAAGAACCACTAAATAAAACTTTGAATGCAAACAGCTGACTCACTCCCAGTGTTACATATTCTCACCAAAATGAACAAAGGTTTGCATTCTCCAAGGTGAAGGGCAGGGAAAGAAAGCGTAATATCCAAAAGAATCGCATTAACTACTTGCTTATGAGAAATCAGTAAAAGAAATAAAACCAGTGTTCCCACCAGACAGAATACATTGAAAAAACAGACTAAGGACTGCAGGAAAGGCAGAAAGCTTCTAGCTACAAACACAGTGGCATCACACCAAATGATTCATGTCAAGCAGAAGGAAATACGATGATCTGAAGCACAGGTGTACCTCTTCATAAAGCTTCCTGAAGTTTCTTTTTTGTGTGTTTCAGAAAAGGCAAAAGCGGAACAGACAAGAAAAAAAGTCAAGTAACATAAAAGAGGAAAAGATGCAAGAAAGCAAGACAAAGGACTGAGAAGTAGGACAGACTACAGCAATGTGATCTGAAAACTGCTTAGAGGTCAAGTAAGCAAAGTGAAAGGTATGCTCATTTCTCAAAAGAATCTGCAGGGGAACTAAAGGGAAGAAGGGTAGGCAAGGGGTTATTTTGTTTGTTTTTATTTTGGGGTTGGTTTGGTGTTCGGGGTTTTTTTTTAAATATATTTATATACACACACACAGAGTGCAAGCTTGTCTAAAGAAGTGATACTACAGATGACAGAATTTACTCCCCTGCAACATATGGAATATCTTGACCTCTCAAGTAAACTAAGCATACAGAAGTGATAAGAACAAAAGGTGCATGTAACACCAGCAGCAATATTACGTTTGGCTTTCCACTACTTATGCCAGTTACTGTACATATATTACATGACTATTATAGAAATGGCACAGCCTCAGACACTTTCCACATTTTATTTACATTTTAAGACTAACTTTAATCTCAATCACATATCCATACATTTCCTTTGTTTCACTAAAACTTAAATGCATGGTTTATTAGAACAAAGACTGTAAACAAATATTTGCCATGTCCAATACATGTAACACAGGAGCTGCTTAACAGAAATTAATCCCCCCATTTTATAAATACAGGTATCAAAACAATCCTGAACATACTTTGTGACACTACTAGTAGTCGGCACCCACACCCTTGCAAAATTAAACAAGATGAGCAACGGTATTCACTGTACCTGCTACCTTAAAACAAATTTAACTGCAGCTCTTTTACTAAGCAAGATGGATAAAGCATGCCATTTATATTTTGCCTTCTCCAGAAATTATTTTCAGTAACATATATTATTCCACAGCAATCTGACACTTTCTGTCATGCTTTCATCTTGTAAAACCTGAATTCCAATTATAGGCTATTTCAGGCTTATGCTTAAATGACAGTGCCTCAATAAGAGAAAAAAAAAAAATTGTGCTGCCTTTTTCTCCCATAGTGCCTGAAAACATATTGGGCATACATATATTATATATATTCTTACAAATGTCCAGGTCATGTATACCAGCTGAAATTCTTTAATGTGTGGGTGTTTGCATTGTGAGATTTAATCAAGACATTAACATGAGTAGAAGGTTGTTGTTTTAAGACAGAAGTTTGAGAATCAGCTAAAATTAATTATTGTAAGTTTGTCCCTCTGGAGGTTGTGGAAGCTTCATATTTTCTTTGGACATCATTAGACGTCTTAGCTCTTGAAGTACAACTTTAATGCTATATGAATTTTGCCATTTTGCTAACACTGGTATGCTCCGTGCATCCACCTGGAAAAAGAAGAGAGAAGTCTAATTTATGATGGAACACAAAATCTCTACATAAATGTTATCAACCTAATTGCTCTAAGAAACAGTCTAAGCATTCCCTGACACCTTCTCTGTGTTCCTAAAATATTTTAAGGAAAACAATCACATACTTACACACAGATACCGATTCTGCAATAAAATCCATGCAGGTGGACCCTTCCATCTGTGCTGCTACTTATATTAGTGGGAAGGAAAAGAGGAGGGGAGGAAGACATCAGCAAACTGTTCACTGCAAAACTGGAGCTGCTATCTCACAAAATTTATAGTTTTTTTCAAATTACCCCAAAAAAAGAAAAGTCATCACCTTCACTATGCTAATATATGCACCTGGGTGTTCCTCAGTTCTTTAAAAGAACCTGCCACACAAGAGTCCATAGAATACCTCTCTAAAGGAACATTTCCCTTATTATTTCTTTGCTACAAGTATTATTAGTGATTTCTTTCACATCCATGGTGCTTCTGATACATCTAGAGCCACTACATGTACTAAGAAATGTCTTGAAATACTGAAATAACTGATTTGTAATGCTTGGACATTTCTTAGTTCCTTGCATCCTTCTCACAGTAAGTCATCTTATGGAGCCGTGAAGATTACTGTACATCACTTACCAATTGGAATATGAACTGAAAGGAAAGGACATGGGACTTCTCCTATGCGTTTATAAAACCTGTGGGACAATTTACACAATTATATTATAACAGGAGGTTTCCATATGAAAGTCAGCAATTGAAAGTCATCCTGGGAATTGTTTTGGCAGCAGGTTAAGTCCCAGCCCCTGCACAGAGGAACTTAAGAGCACAGAGGGGCCTACAGCTGTGCAACTGCAAAGCAGGCCCTGGGGCAGGAATAGGGCTATTGTATGCTACTGGATTCCTTTGCTAGAGTAGCACGGGCAGCCCACATGGCTACAAGAGTGCTGGAAACTACTGTTTTCTGATTTAGGCAGCATAAAACATCAAGAAGTTTCTTATCCCATCTTAATTAGGGCAAGCTGAAAGAAAAAAACCTGGAATCAGAAATAAGAATATTAACACAGATGTTTTATTTCTAGATTATTTGAAGTGAGGCTGTCTATTTTCAGAACACCAGACGAGACTAAACCTTTTTGTAGGAGAAAACTGAGGCCAAGGTTTAACAACATGCTGGCTTGGGCAGCAGTACTACCCAAGAAACTTCTGCTCCCTCTCTTGTTCCTTTAACAGTGCTACTGCCTATCAGCTCAGGTAAACCACATACGGGGAAATATTTTCTGAACTGAACTGACAGAACCCACCCAGTTTAAAACAACACCTTCCAAAGAAGTCCCTAAGCAGGATCCTTGACCTTATTCGTAGCTCAGCACTATAAGCATTTCTTTTCACACAATTTGTCCTCAGAGTCAGGAACCCCTTAAAGTCAGCAGAGTTGCCAATGACAGTGTATCATCAAGCCACACTACAAAAGGCAGTCAGATTACTTAATAATTACAGCAAATGTTCAAAAAAAAGTAAAACAGCATCAAAAGAAAAGCTCTATTATGCAGCAACATCATGTAAGTTTAAAATACACGAGTGTATGAGCTAACACAGAAAGGTTTTGAAAGTTAGCACTGGTGAAATAATCACTGTCATTCCTGTACTATTACTACTTTTTTAAAGGTGTATTTGGGTAACGTGGTAAACAGGAGGCAAAATGGCTGGAAAGGAAGTTGCTCTGTGACTACAGAAACAAACATCTAACTTCAGTCAGGAAATTCTTTTCACACCATCTTCCTTCTCCATGCTCCTCCTCAATTTTGCCTTTGTCAGCTCCCTCAGGTCTGGATGTTTGCCTCACTTACAGCACACAGCAGCCAGTCACCACTGCTGTTCAAATAATGCAGTTCTACAAAGACTGGAACATGAGAGCTGATCACTTAAGAGAATCTCCTCCTGCTTTTCTTTTTTGCTGGGAATTTGCAACAAAAAACTCACAGACTGTAAACTCTGCTTTAACATTGCTATGAATGTTTTCTGACTAAAGACTGCTGCAACGTGACATTTTTGTTGCTTGTTTATCTCAAGTCTCTTTTCTGCAAGTCACCGACTTCTTTCATAACATCTTGCAGTGATGCCTTTTTCTGGTCTTAAAATCAAGAATCAAACACGGTTAGAAGGGAAAAAGGGATTTTACCTTGGTATTTATTTTAAGGATCCTTAGGTGCACCACGTCCAGGTCAAATGCACCAAAATGCACACCACAATGCCCACCCCCAAAAGATCTGGTATAACATTATAGGCCTTACTAATTAGCATACCTATCAAAAATTCCCCAATGAGAAGCTTGAATGAGCTCCCCTCCCCAAGGAACCTTCCCCTGCATGGTTCTATCTTAGTTTACAGAATGTGTTCTGGAGAGGACCTTAGGGTCTAGGGCACACTATCCTCTACCTACGAAGCTTCTAAAATGTTTAGTCTTCTAGCTGAACAAGCAAGTCCAAGAATGTAGGCAAAAAGCATTAAGAATACAGAAGCTGTAAGAAAGTATAACAGGGGTATAAAAGAAAAGGCAAAAATCTTCATGGCATCAGCAGCAGTAAAGATTTTGGCTCAGGTTCTGTTGTCTATGTTGCAGAATTGATTTCCAAGTTAGTGCATAATAAACTCACTTTATGAAGAGCAATGAGAAGACAGTTAAAGACATTTAAGAGAGTAACACAAACTATGTTCAAATCATACAAAAGCATTAGATAATATTCAAATGTGCACCCTGGAACACAGAGGGAGACATTTCAAGGTCACATAAAAGCTAATAAAGCTGCAAACTACAATCTGAAGACTTATTTTATTTAGACTATTTTATTGGGGGGGTACACCACTGTGGAACCTTGAACAATAGCAAGAGAAGCAATATATATAATGCATCATCTTTTTCTAAACAGTTGAAAATAAAACAAATTATTTTACACAGTGATGCAAAGTATACAGTGTTTATAATGTTCCTAGTAACTTCAACAAGTAGCAAGGTCTACAGCAAACATACTCAAAGCAGTAACTGGACAGCAGCTTACAGATTTATAGCTGAGACTCCCAAGTGGTTTAAAGGAAACAAGTACTAAATGTAAATGGTATCTAAATGAACAGAAGTGATTGCAAATCCTGCAAGATAGACTGCTGAGGAGCACTATCACAGATGCAAAAATCAGACAACCTTAAAAGACAATGGGAAAGCAAACAGCACATCAGAATGCAACCTGGGTTTTATCAATATGGGATACATAAGTCTCCAAGAGAAAAAACCCTGTAGCACCAGGAATGATAATTTACAGTTTTAGAACAGTGATGCCATTAGCACATAAAGGCGTTTTGTCCAGCTCTACACAAGTACTTGGACTAATTTTTCTGACCTTAGTAATCTAATTCTGTATACAAATACAGCAGCTCCATAGATAAATTAAAAAGAACAAACCCGCAAAAAACTAACTTGGAGATAAGAAAAGAAAGACAATTTAACAGGGTGCCTCAGAGCACCTAAATCTTCTGAGATAAAATACTCCTGAACTAGTTCTCTCCTTTCCTGCACTAAATTTACCAAACAGTGATTCCTGAAGATACGCTGCTGGCAGAAAAGTTACTTACAAACTCCTCTCTCATAGAATAATCAAACAAAAAGTCAATAAAATTGTATCTGTCAGTACTGATAAATTCATTACACACGCGCACTTTTCATGAAAAGTGTAAAAGGATTTTTAAGTCAAGAAAGCTGAGAACCACTGCCCACAGGGCAGTATGAGACTAGTTTCCTTAGATCCCTAGTAACTGCACTTATCCATCTTTCCCCTCCACCACTCACACTCTAACTCAACAGAAATTACCACCTTCTAACACTCCCAGTGTGGGCCCTACTTTTCCACAGATGTTAACTGGCACACATCTCCTGCAAAGCCTACCTTAACAACATTAAAATATTTTGAGTATAACCTGCTAAGATACACAATTTCAGCTGCTGTTTGCCTCAGGTCTCTTTTTGGCAAGTCACCAACTTCTTCCTGACATCTATAAGCAATGTGACCAAAAGCTGGCCACATGTCAAAAACCAGGGTGCCTGCAGAAGCACGGATAGTAGAAGATATCTGCAGATGAAACCCTGCCATTAATTCAAAAATGCAGCCAACCACTTATGATCTATTAAATGAAAGATGACCAGAAAGTGGGAGAACAGCTTGGAAGAAACACGAAGGAAACTATCAGGAAGCAGCAATATTAACTGCTCCAGGATGCTGAACATGCCCCCACAGTTTATCTCACAGCTTCTCTAACAAGCACAAAGACAAGATAAAATGCAAGACACCGTGACAATGGCTACATTAAAAATTACATAATAAATGTGTTTTAAATTCATTACTTATGAAAATTCTTTTCATTAAAAATACTACTTAGTCCTATTTAAATCCATTAAAAAAGAAGTTATGCATTTGCATAGTGAATCCTTCATAAGATACACAAGTTTATCTTTTGGGGGGAAAAAGTAATGACGGTTTTATGTAAGAATATTAACTGCTTAAAATCAATTTTTCCTGTAGCAATGACTCAATTTGAACAGTGCTTTTAAAATGACCAGGCATATTTCCTGTCACAGCAATCACCTTGTTCCTCAGCAAGCTGAGGGAGTGTAGACTTTTCCAAACAAAAGCTCAAGCTGACCGGCTTCAGTAAACACAAGCGTTCAGGCTCTGCTAGTCCGAGGTCCTGCTTCTGAAAACCAACACCTATACCTTGAGGTATGCAGAGATGAAGCCATGAGAGCATACTTCTTCAGTGAATCACAATAGTACAGGTTCCTACGGTACTAGGAAGAGGTATGAAAATTGTCTTCCAAACATACCTTAAGCAGCTTTTGCTTCTCACACCTTCTCAACAAACACATACCTTTAGACAACAAGCCACAGTTGTGATTAAGTGCATGAGCCAATTTGCAGTAGCAATTTTAACAGGCTCTTCAGGTAGAGTAACATTGTTAGCTACATAAAAGTATTTTCAGAGTCATTTTAGATTATTTCTGAAGCATTAGTGCACTGGTTTTCGACAACCAACCTGAACACTACTCTACAACCCAAAAAAAGTGCAAAAGAACCCCTGAGAACCTCTCCCTCTGCTACTGTCATTGAGACACTTGAGCTTCACATTTCAGTAGTGTTAATTACAGAAATGCAAGTCCACCTTTCTTTTAAATCTTACAAATTATTTAAAATCCAAAGATGCTGATGCACCTTTAGATATTACCTTAACCCAATTAGTCTGCATTCACTGAAGACAAACGTACACACAAATGTGATTGTGCTTCCTGCTGATATATGCATGAACCACTGTAAATGCAAGACAGCTCACACCTCCTCCCATTGAGCAACCAAGCACCTCCCTTGCTCACAGTACTTCAGTACCCAGTGAACAACAGAGTAACAAATTTGCCCGAGCTGCTGCCATGGCTTATATCTCTGAACTCATCCCACTCTAACTGCGGGATCAGTGAAAGCAAACTTACTGCAAATTGATCTTTGAAATGAAAGTGATTACCATCTGAATCTATTAAGACCGAAGCTCAGAATCACCTCGAATTTGAATAAATCCAGTATAAACGAAACAAGAGTATAAATACACCAGTTCATTACAGGTGAATTAATACATCCAGAGTGAGTCTCATCAGAAATAACCTCCATTTTTACTCAATGGAAACATCAGAAAGAGTTTGTAATATTCCTGCTACAATATGAAACTAATCCCCTTTTATAAAAGTATTATGAGGGAAATACCTACACACAGCTTAAACACTTGCTGTTTTCCTGCTCAAAACTAAAACCTTCATCTTCATTTGAAAGAAACAACTGTGTCAATATTATAAATAATGCTCGTCTTATTGGTAAGCCACAAAAAGCCACAAAGATTTGAAGTAGTACGCCACCAAAACTCAATTTACATCTGTATTTGTATTATAAAAATTAAATGCAAAAGCTCTGTCCAACATGCATATCCCTCACCTGATTTTCACAGAATTATTTTTTAGTATAAATTAACAACATGGTTGATCTTACCATTTCAACTTACCATTCCATTGGAATTATTTATTCCATTCATATTAATTTTAGTTACAAATCTAACTGTAGGAGGTGCTTCTGGATATTTAGGTCCACACTCTACTTTCAGACTGTATATTCTGTTTTCATAGTTTGTCTAGAAAGCAAAAAGACAGACTAATGCATTTCACTGAAAGCTAAATATTAATAAATCTTTTAAAAGCAGAGCAAAGGCAAGAGGAACAACAATTAAGAAATATGAAATAAATATAATTTTTTTAATATTGTGTACCAACTGAAGGTCTTGGATTACTGACCAATTTCCACTGTTTTCGTTATATTGATTACTTCATAATTATGCATAAATTACACTGCTTATTGACTATGCCATACACAAGTTTTAACACAATTCTTTTTTTAATTCACATTTGCTCTCATCCTTTCTATCTGCCTGCATCCTCAAAACAACAGTGGCACAGTACAGGAGTAAGAGAAATCAATTAGCTTTAGGAAAATTACCACCTTCCCCTATAATGAAATACCTAACACTGTAAAAAAATTGAAAATGGACAAAGATGAAGATGCCAGTAACTCAACAGTTAAGATACAAGCAAAAACAAAATAAAAATAGGACCTACAAAAGAAATATATTCTGGAAGTAGTTAGCACTACAGAAAATACCTGCAATTTCTGCAGCTGAGAATTACTTGGTTTACTGGAGGATTTATGGGCTTGGACAGTAAAGCGACTGCTAGTTTGCAGATGTCATTCCAAAGTGACCATGGAAGAGAATTCTAAGTGCAAGTATACTTTGAGAAAGTTAAAGGCCAGACAAAAGTCATCTTGTCCTGCTACAGGTAACATAGCTGGTACCGCAGGCAAGAAAATACACTAACAAAAATTCTCATTATTCATTCAGCCAAAACAATTTACTTCCCCAGAGAAGGATGCTGTCAGTTATAGTGAAAATATGCCAAAATGTATATAACTCTGCTCACAACTCAGGAAAATCCCAAGAACAGCACTAATTCCCATTCCCTTATTCCTATCCAGGTGGCTTCTCAATTTTGCTCAGTTTATCAAGTCATTGTTTTACTGCAAGCCAAGCATCCCTGGCCAGCTTCCCAAAAAAACTAAAATCCCATTTTCTGGAAGTCAGAAGAATGTTTCCTTTAACCCAAAACAAATCTTACTCTCCTCTCTCTCTACTGGGTCACCTTTCAAATGAAGAAAAAAAAAAAACCTGGTAAGCAATTTTTTGCACAGCTCTAGGGAAGCCACATGTGAACTTCACAGACAGTATTAGCAACTTTCTCTATGTTTTTCCTAACTGCACCATCTACATAACTCAGTCAATTCCAAAACACACTCATCTTCTACAGACCCTGAAACTAGATATGCAATTCTTCTCAAGGTGCTGCCACTGGCTTGGGAGCTAGCTGGTGGCTTCCACTTTCTACAGCCCCTACATATTGCAAGTCATTCTATCTGCAAGACTGCATGTCCCTGAAATGGCACAAGACATATTATTTGCATGCACTCTTTATCATAAAGAAAATAAAATTACAGAACTACAAATTGACCAGGACTAAAAGTGTATCCCATGCCGGGTTGAGTACTTTTATTATTTTTTTTAAAACACATGGGACCTTACATAGTAGTATTGTAAGTATAGTATTAAACACATCATAATCTCTTTTCAAAGGTGTAGTAGTCCACCTTAGGTTGAACAAGAAAGCAGTCATAGACAGTTCTGGTGGGCTTTTGGAGAGCCAGGGAGACCCTATGACAGCTAGGTCAAATTTTCAAGTTTTTATCCCAACACATTAGACTACAAACTTTCTTCAAAGTGTACGCAAACACTGATTCCACAGAAGCTAATATCTCAAGCATACAGTCATCATATTTTAAACCTGCCCTCTCCCAACTGCACCCAAATCTGAGGAGCTCAGCAAAGTCATTCAGGTGCTCAAAGCAGCCTACTGCAAGTTGCAACGGATTTCCAAAAGAAGCTTGAATTACACTGACTCTATCTCTGGAACTCTGCTGCTTTGCAAGACATTATCTGCACTGAGGCAGAGTTCTGATGTCTGTCTTGGACAGTTCATTCCATAAGCCCTGCAGCACCAAGGGACATACAAGATAGTTCCCATTCTAGCAGTCAAAGCCATGTGCTAACTTAGGGCTACTTAGATAGCTTCATTTAAAGGTCTCAGTTACACACTGATCTTTTGCATCATACTGTAACTTATGAGAAAGTGTGCAGTAACTTAAGTACAGATGTCTCCACTCATATCTGATGTGCCTGATACACACAAGAGGTGATTACTTGTCTTGCAGGTTGTATCAGGCTAAATGACATTCTATAGTACTTCAAAGGTCAGGACTGAGATAACTAAAAGCTGCTTAGTCTTTAAGCACAATTCAACTGAAATTCTGAAAGTGTTATACTGAAAGACTATTTGATAAAACTTGTGGAAGTTGAAAATAAATTGCCAGTTTACTACAAAACTGAAATTGCCAAGCACATATGATAAAATGGGGAAAGACAGTTACCTGTTTATTTTTACTATCAGTGTATACTTATGTGCAGTGACAGTGGAAATACAGAATGAATATACTCATAACTCAGTAAAATACACCTCAGATCACAACTGGCTTTTACACACAGCTGCAGAAACAGGGGAACCTAAACTGAAACACTTAGACGCCAGAAAGTGAGGAATTATACACTATTTCTACAATTTCATGCACTGAATTTTAACTAATTCCTTTACACTGTAGAACACTAACATATTTTAGCATTTTGTATTGCCTAAAAACCTAACAAAAATGTTTTAATTCATCACACTTACCCTTGGTGGCCCAATAATCATTCCTGTCCATCTGGTAAGTGTCATATCTTCATCATCTTCAAGGCCCCAGCTTACTGTACCATCACCTACTCCCTTCTGCCCTTCTTCAAGTTCTTCCAACAAGCGAAAATTACGAGGTACTTTAACTAGAGAAAATGGAATAGTGTAATTAATACTGCTCACATTAAGGAAAAGGTAAACAAATTCATTGTTTTTATATGTTACACACTGGCAAGTGCTGAATGTATTTTCCAAGTTAAACAAATATTGCCTGAATGAATTTATTTAGCAGTCTAATTGCTTTGAAGCAACTAACTGCTTCACTGGAAGTTAATTACTACCAAGTAATACCAATACAAGCCATAAAATATAAAAATAGGACAGCTCTCTTTAGTCCAAGATAGCTTAACTCAGATTCTCTTTCCCAAGCACAATACTGTTTAGATCCAGTACATTTCAAAATCAACTGACCGTCTGTCAAGTTCTAATCAAGCAGAATCCACATAAAATCAATATGGCAAATTTACTCCAAAACATAATTAAAGAATGTAACATTTAACACAGATTATCCTAATAAATGTAAACTGTAAGGCTGAAATATTTTCACTTGATTTCACTTGTTTTTAAAAAACCCAACAAAAGACTAATATCTGAAAACAAATTGAAAATTAAGTCTTTTTTAATCTAGTGATTAATACTGCTACTTGCCAGAGGAGAGAAAATAACACAGAAGCATTGATTAAATTGTTAAAGAGAGATAAAGACATATTCACAACAGAATATGAAGATGCCTTTAGAGAGCACCAACTAATAGTCACTAACTGAACTATAATTACTGGATTTTTATTATTATGGATGAAAACAGGCAGATATTGATAGATATTAAACAACTGGATTCTTAATTCCTTTACAGTATAGAAGCTACAATGGTACTTCAGCACTGATGGAGGGAAGAAAGCTAATTAACACTTGTGCACACAATCATGGAATGCTTTTATTTTTAAATAAAATATGCACAATGATGTAGTAACAATATTATAATACCATAAAATTTCCATTTACTTACAGCTGCTTATTGTTACGTATTTTTTCTTATAGCTTCTTACAACTATAGTATATTCCATGATTTTCATTAAAAATCCTTTCCTGTACTGTAAGAATCCAGGTGCTCCATAAAACTAAAACTTAAGACTGGGCACACATGATGTTACTAGCAAGTTTGAAAAAGATGAGGGTCAAATAAAACCATTTTTCATATCAGTTATTCAGTCACTGAAATTTCAGGTTTTACATTACATTAGTCTGTACTCTGTCAGGGTCCCTTCCCCTGCCATGTGGTCCTGGGAGAGGGGCCCCGGGGGGGAGAAGCGGCGTTTCCCTGCCCCTGGTCAGCCTCGTTCCCCATTGGTTGTTTTGTGTTCCCCTGCACAGGCAAGGACCCTCGGGTCCCGTGATTGCCTCAGTTCCTGAGCAGAGCTCCGGCCATGCGGCTGGAGAAATAAACATCTCTGAAACATCTAGCAAGAATCTGTCCATATATATTTCTTTTCCACAGGCCTCGTTGTCTGATACACGTGTTGCAGTATCCCCACTGTGACAGTACTCCAAGCAGTCTCCATGCAAGAAACAAAGAGCTTTATATAATATACAATAACAATATACAATATTATTATTTAGTCAGTATGCAAATATATGGACCAGTATAGATACATATACCTTTTAGTAACTCTTCAACTAGCTTATCTTGCAGAACTGTAACCTCTCTTAAACAGTGTTTAAAACTTTTTTTTTCAGTAACACACACTAAGGAGAGGCTTCCGAAAATTGCAGAAACTATGGTCTCCAAGTCCTCCAAATTCCCAGGGAAAAGCATTAAGAGTACAGTATCAGAACAGTGCAAGGAAATTAAGTCATTCATGTAAGGCCTCACCTTCCTTCCTTCCTTGGTACTGCCGCTCATCTGAGCCCATAATGAGCTACTTCAGCTTGCTAACGGAGCAGAAAATTACACATTTTGGCCAGTCTTCTGACAGCTTAACAAACCAGCCCAGCCAGCACACGTACTATTACCCAAAAGCACCAGCAAAGTACATCAAGAAGTAGATCATTTCTCAGTATTTCTGCATAGATCCTTTTATAAAGCTTCACTGAAATGCATTTGCCCATTCCTCTGGTCCCATCCTGATTTGTGATTAACATTATGACAGTACATTTACATATCTAATTCAGACTAGAGATGAGAAATTACAATCACACTTCAATCACATTATAGAGCACAAAGTTTTCACTTTTACTCCAGATTCATACATGTTCTGGAGTTGAGTGTGCCAGTAAAAATAAAAAATAAACTAGAATGATCAACTTCTACTTTGCATCACATGACTGAATAGATTCTGACTGGTATGTGCAGTCTCAAATTAAAAAAACCCACAACAACCTCCACCCACAAACCCCATGTACTTCAGCATTCACACATTACTTGAGACTTTCCTAGTATCTTAAATCCACCATTTCTCAGAAGTCCTGCTCTGACTGCAGAACTTCTGAATCACAGTTTAGCTCTTTAAAAAGAACATAAAAGATGGTACCAAACAGGCTTTAATTTTATTTCTGATCATGTGCTATCACCTTTCAGTACAGCTGAGATGACCCAACTGCTCATTGTCCAGATGTTCCATGCCTTCTCCCAGAACTCTGTTGCTCTTGCAATAACCAGGCTCCTCTATTAGACAAATTGTCACACTAATTTAGCAAAAAAGCTGGTTTTCCTTCAGGCAAAAATCAAATCCAACCAGTTAATCAACTGAATTGACTCAGGAAAAAAGAACAACAAATGCCAGAGCTGACTGCTGTGTCTCTCAGTGCCTTCCTTTGCAAAATCATGGGTGTGAGGATAAAGGAGCTTTTTGTGACAAAAAGCCACTGCACTGACTCAGCTGTATCATAAAATTGTACTCAACACATTAAACTGTAGGAGATGACACTAGAAAATAACAACCCCTTGTGATGAACTGACCTGTGTTCATCACATTTTTTCCATTACATTATGTGTGCTCACTGGTTCCCATAACTGCCCAAGGGGAGCAGTGAAGGACTTGGGAAACCTCCAGAACATCTCCAGAAAATAATTTAGATGTGCTCTGAAAGAGACAAAAACATCTGAGAGCAAGTGCCAGGTTTCCCACACTAACATTCTTGTCAGTGATAGAACTAAGTAGCAAAACACTTTTCTGAAGTTAAAAATAAGAGTAAAAAAAACCCTTGTGTTAAAAAAAAATACACAAAAACCCCAACAAAAAACTCAACACACATGCACACAAAACCCTGTCAACATCAACAAAACTCTCCCCCTCCAAACCCACTAAACTGTTTCTATGTCCCTGGCATATAGGATTAATGTTTTATCATCAATACTTCCAATTTAACTGAAGTAATTACTGAATGTTTTAATAGAAAACCATTATTGCTAGATTTCTGACAGGTGACATGGAATACTTAAACAGAGGGGATGTAAAAAAAAACCAAACAAAAAACAAACAACCAAACCAACGAAAAACAAGCCCTTATTATAATTTATAATTACAGTATTAGAAACTTCCAGAAAACTAACTCAAATTAAGTATTGTCTTGAGCATCCACTCATGCCCTTGTGCACACTATTACACTCTACATGCTTGTTTTGATCATGCTATAACCTTCACACAAAACAAATTTACCTAGCTTGAAGAATGGAACACATGTGCAACATTGTGCCATCTTTCCAGTAAAAAACAACAAGAACTTCTGTCTAGAAGTCCAGTCAAGGATGATCTGGATTTTCCGGAAATTAAGTTTGCTCCTAGTATAAATAGAAAGTTAAAAAATTCTTTTTCTTCTCACTATTTCACATATTTCAGAAGGCACACTCTAAACTGCATGTTAATAGCGCATATATAACTCACAGTTTTGTCTCTAATCCAGACAATGCAATTCATCAAATATTTGCTAAGAGCTTTGAAATATTCCTGACTGAATTTGAGTAAGAATCCTTATTTCATTTACAGAATTTGGGCAATGAAACAACATCTTTCTGTTCTCATGTGCAGGTCACTAGCAGTATGAAATCACAGAAACCAGCACCATTCTTGCGCTGACTACCAGACCTCAGGTGTTCTCCCCAATGCCACTTGCTGATGGGACCACTGAGCAGCTTCACACGGGCACAGACAGGTTGGGTTTACTCTCTGTAACAGGCACGCCTCAGCTAAAAGCTCACATTTCCAAGTGAAGGGGATTAAAGCTGTCGATTTTATCACTGGCAGAGCTATAGGAGTGGTAAATTCCCCTCAGCAGGCTGTGCTTTACAGCTCAGTACAATACTGAATCCAGCACAGCTCTTTAGCAGGACTAAAGCTCTGCATGTGAAAACATACTTGGGTTCATCCAGATTAAGAAAACAAAAAGCGAAAGCAACACCCCCCACCCAGCCTCTCTTCATTTTATCTGGGAAGTTCACCTCACTGTGGATTTTACTGACAAATAGCCTCCTGACAACCCTGCCCACAAACTGTCACAGGAACTGCCGAACAACTTTTTACCAAAGTCTCACAAACAGCTGAACTAAGTATATTTCACTTAAACAAGCAAAACATCACTCATGCGTACATATATCAATAGTTTTTAATTTAAAAATTTCATCATGAAACTGGACTACAGAAATCCATGAAATTATCAGTGAATTTAATACCTTGGAATTAGAAGAGAATGAAAGAAGTCTCAATAAATAAAGCCCTTAATTTAAGCATGAGGGTCTACTTTCATATATATGGAGCTACTTCAGACATTACATTCTAAATCTCCTTAGAAATAAGAAACACACTACCACAAAGGACAAGTCAGGAAAAAAGTTATAGCTATGCTTTTATCCAGAATCTGCATAACCTGGGAAAAAAAAAATCAGGAAACAAAATAAAAAGGAATCTTCTGTGTCCATTAGTAGCACCAACAGCTTTCACTGGAGTAACAAATGAGAATTGCCTGGATGGACCTGTTCTTGCTAGTGTGTTGACACAGCTCCACAGTTGGCCATGTCATGTCACCCAGTGATATGGGGATTTAATCCGCAGCATCAAGACAGAACACACAAGCATACTTATGTGAACTTATGTCAGATTTGACAGAGCTCACTGAATACATTAAATCACATTTTTAAACAATTCACATGGACACACTCCTGCAAATAGAATTGGCAGACCAAGCTCCTCACACATCAAATGATTCTTTGCTGTGTAACAGGCAAGAGTGGGATAACCTACACTCTGCTCTTCTCCCTGCAGGTTATAAAAGGGAACCATAACCCAAATTTTTCATAGATTGGCTCAGAGCCTGAAGTGTGAAATTTTCTGTTACACCCAAAACTATGTTTTTTAGAGTAATTGTCCATAACAATATCCACACCCACATTCGGTTTCTCTTAAAATCTCCCCCAGCTCTTGACTTCAATCACTCCTGAAAGTTACATCAGTACCAGGACCATTTTATCATAGTTAAACCAGCACACCCCACACCACCAACACTCCAAAAGACAGCTCCATAAACAAATCCTGATAAGGACACAAGAACAAGTTATATCAAAAAATCATACGTTAACAAAGTTAGCATACTGTCAGGGACGCTATTCTTCCTGATTGAGATAGCTATGTCAGGGAAACTCTGTAGTATGAACAATTTTGAATATATGAGTTAGCTCTTGCCCACTGACTTCCAACAAAACAGAAATTCAAAAGTATGTTCAGCTTGGTAACAAAAAGAAAAACCTCTCAAACCCCATTTATCAGCTTCAGGCTCGCAGCGAAGTAAGTATTTCCTAAGGACAGGGAAACAGGGGAAGCATGTCAGTCTTGCAAATTTCAACCCATAATACAATTTCTCCTGGGGCAGGGAGAGGAAAAAAAAAAATACACAGAGAAACACAGAGAAAACAACTTCTTCCTTTCAGTTTCTGAACAATTCATCTTGCTCTGGACAAAATGAAGTAAAAACCTGAAATGCTGTACTAACAACAGTCCACACACCCACAAAAAGAACATAAAATTACAAAAGCCTCAAATAGGCCCTGAAATGGCCAATACATTAAAAACAAAACAAACAAAAAAAAAAAGGAGAGAGGGAAGAGGGCCAGGGCATGTGCAATACTAACACATTCTATTTTGGGCTGCAGAAGATATTCCTCTGAAAAAAAGCTTTTTTTTTGTAAACTTGATGTGTATTCTTGTTTGCCAGTTACCCTGCTCACATCACATACTCTTAGACCTAGTAAATATTCTAAAAATACATGCAAGAAAAGCCTTACTATCGGGAACCTACTATCAAGAAGTATTACCAGGTGTACCATAATGATATTGCAGTTATCTGAGGTTGATCACAGTAACCAGGCTCCAAAACCCTGAAATATTTCTAGTAACCTGCCTAGTTACTACAACAACCACGTTGGACATGGCAGTTTAGTCTACAATAGAACTCCATTGCTGGCATTAGTAGTGGAATGCAGCAATTCAATAATGGACTTTGCCATTCTTGTTGCTCTTGTTTTAAAATCAAGTATGTTACTACACACACAGTAAAAATCACTGTTTCCAATAACCAAGACAACATTATTCTTATTCAAGGTAAATAGACATTTGCAACTGCTTTCCAGGAAAGTTTCAATACATTTCAGTAAAATTCAAGTTCATAATTTTTCAAATCAGTCATATTCTTAAAGCTGCACTTACTCTATGCTATTTTTCTCTACTTTCCTCCAGCAAGTATGTCCCAAAGCACTGAAATTCGAGCAACAGAAGATTCTGCATCAACAGTTTTGAGTTTAAATTGGGAAAGTTCTGTATTATATTAACTCAAATGGTGAAACCAAAGTATTTAGCAGCAATAGGTGGCCCATGCACATTGATTAGGATGAGGCATAAGGTACTAATCAAGACTGCACCTCACAGAGCTGTAAGCAATACCAGTTTAGGTTAGTCTTAATGATTTTGCAGATTTAACTATGCTTACCTGTGGAAATTTTCTAAGAATCTAAGTTCAAGAAGAAAAACAAGTTTGACATAATCAAATAAAACTTCATTTCCATGTAGAAAGAAATTATTCATCCCAAAAGAAAGAAACACAACAAGTAACTTGAAGAATTAATAAGAGAAGAGATGAGTAGAAGGTAAGACTCCACAGCTCAAGTAAGCAAATGTACATCAATGAACACTATAGAGCAAGTGGCCATTTATTCACTGTGTTCAATGCTCACTGTAATTCAGAGCCAGTTTTGCTACAATATGGAACAGCTATGAACTGGTAAGAACTAAATGGGTTATTGCACTTCTCTGCAGGACTAAAACCATATACACATACATATATATATGGATATATATGGCTATATTTATATAAAAGACTATGTAGGAGCCCTGTAACTGGTAAACCTCTTTTTCCTTTTATAATATTTGAAATTAAGTAAGTTGAAAGCACACAGGATGGAAGACTTCAAGGAAGAGGTACAATTCTAGGAAACACATTGAAGTTAAAGAATGCATTTCATCAGGTTTTTGGGGTTTGCTTTTTTCATATGAAGTTCTCAGCATGAGCCAATCAAGAGTCACAGCAGTGTGAAAGCTATAACCCTTTATCTTAAAACCTAATTTTTGGTTAAAGCTAAGTAAAGTAATATTTGTTTTCAGAATTATAATGGTGAAAATTTCTATTTATTTCACCTAAGTGAAATCTTACATTTGCTACTATCTTAATAGACACAGTCCAGACCTAAAGTTAGGCTGCATGAAAATAACTTTCATAGGAATTTCCTTTATATTTGAGTCCAGCCACAGCCATAAAAGTTCTAAATATGGCTTATATTAAGAAGGCAGCTAATGAGAAACTGTTAATACAGCAGAAGTCTTGGTCATTTACTGCAACTCAGCATTCAGATTTTGATGGAGAGGAAAAGGGCTGGACAAGTATAGAGGTATTTATTTCTTTAGGGTAGGGCACTAACTTTAATTTAAAAAAAAAACCAAACCAAAACAGTAAAGACAACATAGATTTACCGAAGCAGGGTTTTTTCACCTGGCTTTCCACTTCATATGCATATTCATAACATTAAGACACTATCAACTATCTACTAGTGATAATAATTGAAAATGATAAATTCTGAACAGAACAACGTTTTCAGTAGTAGCTTTAGTTTCACTGGGGTGGGAAGGGAAGAAATTAATTTCTAGAGAACTAGCCATTAGTAGCTGGATTGTCAGACACATACCTGATTTACAAACACGTTAAAATGGCTTAAACCACAAATCTTGATGCTGGAGTAAGAAATCTCAGCGGATCAAAACTGCAAAAGCAACATCAATTTATTCAATATGTTTCAGTTGCTGATGGTTTCACACCAAGAATGACAAGACCTCAAACTTGACTTCTCCAGCGGAGTGCACATTCCAAATACAAAACTTCTTAGGGAAAAGTTTGTACAATTTGAGGTTTTCTAATTATGTTTTTAAGTGTGATAGATTACTAGCAAAACAAATTGCTACATTAACAAGGCATCTTCACCTAAGTCTTCCCTTCTTTTATATTGCCTCCAGAGTAACCAGAAGGAAGTGAGTTAACTCCTTCTGGTAACTTTGATTTCTACCAATTCTGTTCCATAATCCATTGGATTATTTACTGAAGGCAGCCCTGTGGACACGACTCTTCCTGTGACAGTCAATGTCCCACAGGAAAACATATCATACCTGTTCAGTTTTTATTCACTTCTAACCATGCTCATGGCCCGTCCTCTCTTCCCCTTTCCCCTTATACACCTTTCTCAGAGGAGCAGCAGATGGGGATGCAGCTGCCATTAACCACCTGATTCATCAGAGCTGTTCTACTCTCTGAACAGCACCCATGGAGGAGCCAATCTCTCAAAAATTCCATCAAGTTTTTCCCATTCTGCACCATCTCTCCTTACCAAGGTTCATGCCTCACTGAAAACCTCCATTCCTCCACTCCCGCAGCCCAACTTCCAAATGGCCTCTCCACTCCCCCGATTTTTTATGGAACAACACCCTACATGTCCTAAAGTTGCACAAGGTACAACAGTAAATAAGAGCAAGAGTCATCATAAGCACACCAGCGAGCAGAAGCACAGAGTAGTCACTGGTTACGTGCACACACAGAATAATGTCCAGACCTGAGAGCAACTCCAACTGAACCCAGCCTTGTTAGCAAGGAAGCAACAACATCGCTAGGTCCTTACATTTTCATGCAAATACGATCATCCTGAGTACTGCTGCTGGCATGGAATGACTAATGGTGCTTAAAAAAATTACACTAATGAAGAAGCCTGCTCCACTACAGATATAAACGTTGTTAAGACTACAAAATAGAGAAGGCATAAGGAAACTCTTAGCAAAAACAAAGAGGGGGGAAAAAAAAGAAAGAAACCCCTACCTTCAAAAATTCCCACAAATGTTTTAAGTAATCAAAATACCTCATCCAAAGAAACTTTTTTAACAAGTTACCACACCAACAGAAAACTACAGTATAAAACCCACTAAACTGGACTGCAATCCCAAAAGAAAACTGTTGTAAATTGCTTGAAAGTAATTTTACAAATTTGCATGAATATTAGTGACATTTCTTTATCAGTCTATATTATATCTCAGTGCCATTTTTTTGTTATAAACAAGACCAGTGTAGACTCAGACACTGCATGACCAGTGGTGCCTCACGCTATAAGAAAAACCATACAGGTATTAAACAGTTAAGTCACTAAACAACTCAATTGACATCCGGGCTGTTTCAGTGAAGGGTGGAAATGCACAAGCTGACTACGGGTTTAAAACTTAACTCTTTACAGGCAACCACTGAATGAAACACATGAGATATTAAATAGTACAACCACCTTCCCGTATGTTTCAGTGTATGAAATGACAGATAATGAAAAGTGACACGTTGTGATGCTTAATAAACTGAGAATTACTATTTCAATTTTGTACAAAACAATGTAAGGCAGGAAGCCAGCAAGCAGGAGTTAGAAAAGATATCTGTCACTTCAAAAACCACCAGCAATATCACCTGTGATTTAATAGTCTAAGGAATCAAGATTTTACCAGGCAAAGAAATCTTTCTAATTTCTACCCTCAGAAGTTAAAAACTAACCCCCACACTTGTTTAGTACAAATTACCCCACTATTAAAAGCACAAAGCTAAATAAGAAAAAGTTAACAAAAGGTAAAATTGATCGTTTTTTGAACGTTTCATATTAAACCTGACATTGTGTTGGCAGAGAGAAAAAATTGTTTAAAACACACTTTCAAAGTTACCTTTTAAATTACAATGACATAGAACCTTTTTTTTTTCCCCAGATAAAGGGATAGAAGAAGCAGGAAGCTAGAAGAACCCAGCAGAGCCCAATATCTTGTCACGAAACAGCTTTCTCAGGGTCTGCTTTAAAAGTTAAGAATACAATGTGTGACCCAGATAACATGAGTAGCATCAAGGATTTAGTCTAGCAAAGCTGTAAAGCAGCCTTAAACGGGTTACAAGTCATTGATTAGCAAACAGTTGTTCTAACACTTGCACAAAGGTCCTTTCCAACATGACTCAGCACCTATCCACAGTCCGAAGCATAATAAATAGATAAATATCCTTTATCTATGTAAAACAAATAATGTTATTCTTTCAGTTATACATGTAAGCATACATCTATGGATATAATCAGCAAATGTACCAATCATCACATATTTAGTAAAAAGAATTGCCATTAAATTATTTTCCTACGTTATTTTCGTAAGTCATACTTCAACCTGCTATTTTCTATACGCTGTGCTACTCAAAAGTTCAAATTATTTAATATTTACATGATCACACATTCCATTTCACTGAGAAGAAAGAAAACTTACAATTCCTCCTCTGGAAAAGTTCTAAGTTATATGAATAAAACTGGACATTTTACTAAGACTATACTGAATAAAGGACACTCCTTTCATATGTACTGGGCAAAATGTTTTGATTTACTCAAGCAAATTGCAAACACACTTAACTATGCAGTTTATGAATAGTCAAAAATGCAGTGGAGGGAGGTGATTTTTTTCTTTATGCTGTTAAATATGTCTAATGCAAGAATTTTTTAAAAGGCCATACCGAATCTATAATTTTTCTGACAATTTTTTTTATCTAGTTGAAGCATCTCATCCTTCTGAAATAAAGACTTTAGAGCTCTGAAGTTCTAAGTGTTGAAGATTCCACTCGTTCCAAAATGCTAACTAGAAATGGTTTAGAGTCACAGACTGAAATCATCACACGTTTTTGAAAAGGCTGTAAACCAGAAGCTCATGTTATTCATAATCAGTCTGACAGCTTCACAGTGATAAGTTTCTGCACCGATTTAATTCAAAATATTGTTTGAATTGTATCTCATTAGTGTATTCCAAATGGCAAATACAAAGAAAAACATTTTTTGGGCAGGACAGCATACAGTAAAACCCTTCCAAATACTTAAATCAAGGCTACTTTGAATGCTTTCCCCACAGCACTTTCTTGTCTTTCCATGATCTCTGTTGAGGTTCCCACAGGATAACTGAGACAACAAGGCAACAAAACCTAACAGGAGTAGCTGAAGCCGATGTAATACTTTACATTAAGTTTCAGTCAAGATGAAGTACAAGCTATACTGTAGATAAAAAGAGTTAATAGTGCAGATAATAATAAAAGATAACAGAAGAGATAATAGGGTAGAAAAAAGAGCAGGGGCAAAGAGAGAGGAAAGGTCTGTTAACAAAAAGAGGCTGAATAGTTTCACAGCATGTATTTAACACTGCCTCTGGAAAAATCTTCCATAAGGCAAAATACAAACACTAACAAATACATATGTAATTCAATTCCACCAACTACTCATAAGACTTGGAAATCTAATTCTTACATGAGAAGTCTTCTCATGCATGCTTAGGTTTATAGTATGGACCATCTGCCTCCAACTGCTGAGAGGCATATCTTCCTGAAACTCTGTGTTATACCTTTATCCAGGCTAGAATTTTCCAGGATTGTACAGAATAGTTTAGATAATGGGCTTTGATACTATGTCTGATAACATCTTTGAATTTCAAACAAGCTCTGAAACACATAGAAGATTACAAAGTAGGCCACTTTTTTATTGCAGAGGTAAGTTGCTTTGCTGTGAGCACTCTAACACAGCTATTGTGGCAGAAAGACGTAAGTGGGTTTGTATTTAAAGACGGAGTTATAAAACACCAGGAACAAAGAAAGGAAAATGATACAGGCAAAGCTCTGAGAAGAAACAGAGTATCTTGCCTATATATGCCCCAAAGTTGGAAAAGAACTGATGGTCTATATATAGTTTAAAAGCCATTTGTAATCTAGACTTTTCTCAACCCAGCTGAAATTATTTGTGGGTTGTCAAGATGTTTTTAAGCAGGCAGAACAATCACAGTCGCAATTCCTTGTGCATAGGACAGGCTATAAAAACGCTCCACACAGAGTGCTTGCTGCCTCACAGAACACAGTATTTTACTTCTTTTGTTTTGTTTGATTACTTTCAGCTTCAAGAAATCTGTGCTTACAGAGCTAACACTGTAAACCCACAGAACAAACATGGAGGACTGTAAAATTCTAAAAAGCTCTTAAACCAACTTCTTGGACCAGTTCTGGATAAATGAACAATGTGGTGGAGGCGTAAAAGAGAAAATGGGAGGGAGTAATACATCCTTCAAGGTAAAACACAGCAGATAAAAAACAGACAACTATTTGCTCCACAAAGAGAAAAAAAGAAGAAGGAAACGAACATTCAACAGGTCAGAGGAAAAGAGAAGCCTACCTGTGCAGGGTTTGACACAAGACTTTTCCAGACACAAAGTTTAAATTATACCACATCTCCTACATGGAAAAAATTATCTTTAAAACGTTGCTTCTACAACCCACTTATGAATATATCCCTTTATTACTCCTCTGAACGGCCCTTAATCTCTAGGTGTCTCCACACAGGGTGTAAATCTTTACCCTACTAAGCCCAGAACAGACATCAGCCTGATTCAGAATGAAGAAGAAAAGAGTTTCAAGGCATTTAAGAGAAAGTGTTGCAAAACATTTCACATTATGGAATATTTTGCAATTGAGGATTTTAAGAGGGGAAGAAAAAAACCCCAAGTTTCAAAGCGAAATAAACCAAAACCAACAACAACAACAAAAGCCCCAACCATTAGGAATGGTACACTTAGTCCATACTTCACAGCTCAGGGAGTCTAGAATGCACTCAAAACCACTTCCAGCCCTGCACTTTTAATACCAGCTTCCTTACTGCTGTAGTCATGCACACTTAAAACTGCTTCCACAACTACCAAATGTTTGCAAATAGAAGTAAAAAACAAAGTTAAGAAAATAAGGCACTGACATTGTGCATTGTGCCATTTCCACTCACAGAATCAATCATCTATAAAATCAAAGGGAAAGACATTTTTGCACGGGCAACTCAAGTTACACAATGAAGCTGTTTCATCCTTATAGAGTAACTGGAAATGAAAAGTATGGATTTTACAGAAAGAAATATTTCACAGGCATCTAGCCACGTACCTTCAAAAATATTAGGGACACTTTCAAAAAAGGATGCTCATGACTACATACTAGAAGTAAATCAGGAATCTCACATACAATTTTGATTGTAGATCAGTCCATTTTTCTTCCCCGAGCACATGGTTTCAGCAAACCAAGGGGAATTTTCATTAGCACAGCCCTATTCACCCTCCCCCAAGCTACTGAAGCTCTTGGTTGAAGAGGAAGGAGACAAAAGCATTAGCAGCCCATAGTTACAGCACCATATTTGACACTGCTTCCTTGATTCTCGTATTTTCCCACATAAATTCTAACCACTTAGTGACACCATCACTGCCTTTAGGAAACATTTCCATTTTAGAGAGACATATATACGTATAACCTTACATATAAGGTCATATTATGTGAAACCCCAATTATCTAAATGCAGAAATTAACTCCTGAATTAACTCCTTATAATGATGTTTTTCATCGGCTTCTTTTTCTTGAGATACGCAAGAGATATTTAAATGGTATGCCTTAGGGAATTATTTCTTTTAACTTGAAATTATATCTATTTACATTTTCTACTTTGTATTTTAAACAGATTAACAGAATGCATCTCCACCTAAGCAACATGAAACTGGATGATTATATTAATAGCTGCTCTCTTCTCTAAAAAATTGACTTGTTCAGACCTCCAGCAGTACCCACACAAATAACCTAGATCCAGCTTCAAGGAGAAGCAGTTGTAATATCAGATCTATCAAACTGCAGCTTACAAATGCCCATTTCTAGCATATGCAATATCTCCATGTACAACTTACTTGTTACAGGTGATTTTAGAAAGCAGGTAAGATACTTATTGAACAGAAATGTAACACTGATATATACAATTTCTTTAGCACACATTAAACAACAGCTATTTTCAAACTAAATTCTCTGCTGTTAAATGCACATAATTTGTTACATGATTGCTCAAAGAATTAGCAAGCCCAGGAAAGGAATTTCTGGGATAAAAGTAAGACAGTTGACCTTAGTAGAAGTTTTGCTGTTGACTTCCTTGGGGCTAGAATTTCATTCCTGAACTTTATGCAATCAAAATATTCTTTTTTTTTTTTTTTTCTGAAATAGATAATGATAAAGTTGAACTTTACAGCAAGAGCAGATTAAAGTCACAGAGCTACATACATTTAAATCTTAAGTCTATGAAAAAGGTAAGCCTATAGCAAATCATTTCCTTCCCTCCTCCACAAATGATTATAACACAGCTTCCTGGCAAGAGCAGCTCAGGGTGAAGTCTGAATTTCTGCATACTATGTGGAAAGAGCAAAACAAACACCCCTCACCCCCCCACCATGTGTACACCAATAAAAAGTCACAGTATTTTCTCCACAAGAATATGTTGGTTTAGAAGCCCTGACTAATTTTCCCAGCAGTTTTGATGATTCAGTCTGCTTGCTGCATTTTACTACAACAAATGAGTTTAATTTAATTTCTTCAACAAGGTGTACATGCAGTACTGGCCCTTTACATTGTATGGAGCAGTCACACGTATTAAGAGTTTTCCACATCTCCGGCTTTTTATGAACTTTAAGAGTGGCTGTATTTCTGAGTCAAAAACAACCCCCTTGAATAAATGTATATAGATTTTAAAATAACTCCTGTAAGACTGCAAAGAACACTTACGGCAATAAAACCATCAAAGTTCAGTCAAAAAATATTTATTCTTATAGGGTTGAACTAGAAAGAAAATAGCTTTTTCACTACATAAATTTTTAGTAACTGATACTCTACATTAAACAGATTGAATGGACTCTGATGCCAAATGCCAGTACTCAATACACAACCTGAAGCAACTGCACTTCCTAGTGTATTACAGGAAATCTCCAGCCAGAGCCTAGACATAAGCTGAAGTCTTTCAGTGTTGCTCCATAATAAAACTCTTTTAAACTTAGACACCAGGAAAAAAAGTAAAAACAAAACCCTAACAAAATAAAATGCAGTAATTCCCAAATGACAAATACTTGGGTTTCTCTAAATATATCCATTCTAGCTCAGTTTATCACAGGCAATACCTGTCTTTTTGGACTGTTCTTCCACATAGTTAGTTGCAAAAGCTATTCCACAGCCCAGATTGGTGCAACTTTATCAAATTCCATTGTGGAAATCCCACATCCCCAAACTTATTACCAACTGGAGATAACTCCTTCCTCTTACAAAAAAAAGAAAAAACAACATCCCAAAACCTGCCCAAGCTCTCTTCACAGAATTAACAGCAAGGTACCAAGACCAGTTTAAATATACAGATGTTTCTTCTGTTTTGTTATAGTCCCAAACCCCAGTGATCCAGTAGATTGGCAGCAGAAATAAATTAGCGGCCAACATTCACCCTAGACTGGCTGCTGAGGTCTATTCGTTCCCTTACCCTGAGATCCATCAATCCCACTTACAAAGTCTCAGGGGTGAGAGAAGAGGAAACAAGGCCCTGAAGACTTCAGGTTTCAGCACTGGGGGAAAGGTCTTTTGTATTTCAAACCTCTCATGAAATGAAACTGAGACGGTATAATTGTGCTTCTACATTTAGCACTTGAAGCAATATCCTTGTCCCTTTCTTTGCCAGCGCTTTCCACAACGTTCTGCCGCACCAACGCTCCGCACGTGGTATGCTGGTTACTGAGATGGGCTTCCTGGGATGACTGGCAGCTCTTTGCCCTTACATCTGCCTATGGGAGACCCTTTGGCTCCAGTGGATGCCACGGGGAAGAGAGCTCCAGTCCTCCTTCCCGCTATGCTACAGTCACCACCAATGTGAACTACCTTTGCCCCAAAATACAACACAGGCCCAAGCCCTTCTCTTCCCAATAAAGAGGGGAAAGAGACAATCCTTTATTTCAGATACCACTAGATCACGTCTTCTATATTCACCCAGTGGTACACTGGGACAAATCTTCAGTACAAATCTTTCTTTCCTGCAGCACTTTTACCAGGCTAACGATATCTCCTCCCTCCCTCACGTACACCAGCATCTATCCATCCATTCCTGCCTCTTGGTAGGTCAAGTCTTTCCTCCCCCGGCACTCGGAGCCCTGTCTTCCATCACGCACCCCCAGGCCGGGCTCTCACTAGGATGTCGCTGCCCCACGGATGGAAGGGATCGGGCCCGGGGCATAAGTGAATTAGGAGGAATTTCTTCACATTAGACATGGGAAGGGGCTGCCCAGGGAAGTGGTGGAGTCACCGTCTCTGGTGGTGCTTCAGGAAAGACTGGACGTGGTCTAGTTGGCAAGGTGGTGTACGGTCATAGGCTGGACTCGATGACCCCGGAGGTCTCTTCCAACCTAAGTGAATCTGGGATTCTGTGATAACCTGTCCCGGCGTCCCTGCAGCTTCCCTTTCCCCCCTGTTAGAAGGCAACTCCTCCCCACTGTCGGAGGCAGCTTGCCCCCCACCCCATCCCGGAGAAAGGAGACCCGCCCCGGGCCCTTGCGGGGGCGCCTCCCAAGCACGAGCCCAGCGCGCCGCTCTCCCGGGCCCACCGAGCCCCCCCTCACAGACCTGTGGATCCGGCCATCTTGTCCGAGCCCCCCCCACACCGCTCCGGGCCCGCACGCCACGCGCGTCACTTCCTCCTCGAGAGGCTCCGTCACTTCCCGCCAGGAAGGACGAGGCGCATCCCTGGAGCCGCGGGGAGGGGCGGGGCCAGGGGAGGGGCCGGGAGCCGTCCTCGGTCTGTTCTCCCGGAGCCCTCGGACAGCGAGCTTCTCTCACCTCTGTATCCCTCTCGCCAGCCCCGGTCCATACGCGTGCCCCTCCAGTCGTCCGCCACATCTGTTCCCATGCGGGCTGTTACACCTGAGAAGCAAAGTCCCGTGGCTGCATCCCTACCCTGCCACCCCCGCTCAGCCCGCACCCTAATCCCCAGTAATAAGGAAGTCAGCACACAGCGGTGAAGCTTCACTTAAATTTTTGGTTTTTCAGCTTGGCTTCAAACAAGGCACTTAGATTCACACGGGTCTTTGGAGCCGAAAATAATAATTAATTAATTAATTAATTAAAATGTGCCAAAGGCAGAAAAGGAAAGAATACAGATAAAAATTTCAAAGCCACAGAAATGCCAGAAGAAATAAATCAAAGAGGTGACAATTGGAGTTAACTCCTCAGAATGATGTGACAGTTTCAAAGGCTGAAATATTTGACATTCGGTAGCATAAGAACTGGTGGAAAATTAATTCCACAAATGTCTAGCCATGATGCCAAATGTTTCTTCACCTGCAGAAGTCGATTACAAAACACAAGCTCCAGGCCCTTCCCCAGGAGCCAATGCTGAGCTCAGCTGAAGGTGGCCACTGCGGTAGCACCTCGCACATCCTACCCGGGACCCACAACCTGCACCGTGCTTGGGACCCACAGGCAGGTGGGAAAAGGCAGCTCCCCTTGCAGAGTGCTGGTGAAGGGCAGCAGGCTCAGGAAGAATCCAAAAGGGCCATGTCAGCATTCATGTGGACATGAGGGAAATGCACACCAAAGCAACCTGCAGGCGAATACACCTGAAAGGGAACACATCCAAAAATTGCCGGGGTCAGTGCAATGAGGGATTCCCAGGAGGACTTGGAGCCTGAGCACTGGGCTGCTGCCAGAAACAGTCTCTAACAAAAAAAGACTGTCACACACACACCTCGCTAACCAGTGCCGACACCTACGTGCTGTTCTTGACATCCTATTTTATAAATAACACTCAGTTGTTTCCTATACAGGTTATAAAGAGAGAGTTAAACTCCTTCACAGATTCTTCTGGTAGAGATCAGAAAGAGCAATGATGCAAGATGTTTTTCTTCCAGCTAACCTGAAACCTCTTCAGCAGCGAGGACTCAATCACAAGAATATGCTGAGTCGGAAGGGACCCACAAGGACCATGGAGTCCAACTCCTGGCCCTGAACAGCACCATCCCCACCCTCACACAAAATGCTCTGCCTCTCTTCATTTATCCTTTGTTCATTTTAGCCCAAATACTGGTTTTGCTGTCTCTGCATACATAAAAATGATAAATCTACAATAGTTTTTACTTCTCCCATTGATTTCTATTTTCCTTTATCAAGTTACTAGTTTCAACCAGATTTTTTTAACATAAATAAGCAGGAGTTTCAATATTTACACCAAAAGAATTAGAAGTAAGCTTTCCCAGTACAGTGAAACTGTTCCTTAAGCTGCATTTCAATGACCTGTGGAGCTTTCTGTTGTCAAAACAAGCTGATTGTAGGGATTCTCTTGTGTAGCCTATTTCAATATTTTTGTGGAAGTAGTAAGGATACTGAAAAAAAAAAAGTCAGAATATTTTTAAAAGTTCTCCCCTCTTGTAACATCACTGTAGAAAAGATTGTGGCCTTGAACAGAAAAAAAAGGTTCCACGAGTTATCCTTCTCCTATTTTTTGGAATCAAGAGCAGGTGCGGGAGGCTATTAGAGACCACTACACAAGCCTTGTCCACTGTGGTCCATCCAGAATGTAATCAGGCTGTTCTCCTACTGTTTTCCTATTAAGATAAAACCTGCTCAGCTCCAAGGTCAGAAAGAAGCACAATGGCCACCCAATGTCTGTGCTTTTATTTTTTTTAAGGATTAATCGTTCTTTTTTAGGTGATTCTATCCTAACGGCACACCTGCATATCTTGAGACATGACAGAAATACAGCCATAGGCTCACCAAACCAAAGCCCACTGGTATTCCATGGGTCTCTAAAAGCACACAGAAGGCTCCACAGTCCATCTGTATCCAGACCCATCCACCAGATGTCAAGGCTTACACTTACCAGCAACAAATTACTGCGATACTAATTACAACCACAGGAAATAAAATGGGTCAAAATGGAAAAAAGGCATAAAGGTCGCTGGCCTAGGTGAGGAAACCTCTGCTGAATGACTCTAAAACCTTCTAAAAGCTTCTTATATTGGGCAAAGTTTACTGGGAAAAAATGTTATTTTTTTCAACATTGAATTTGAGAGGAAGAATACATGACAACTGGAAGCTGAACACATTTTAAAGGGGTAACTTCCTTTCTTTTCAAACAGGCTGAGAGAGTTGGGATTGTTCAGCCTGCAGGAAAGAAGGCTCCAGCAAAAGCAGCTTCCCAGTACCTAAAGAGGGCCTAGAAGAAAGCTGGAGAGTGACTTTTCACAAGGGCATGCAGTGCTAGGACAAGGGGTACAGCCTTAAACTGAGACAGGGCAGGTTTAGGTTCGATATTAGGAAGAAATTCTTTACTGTGAGGGTGGTGAGGCAGTGGAACAGGTTGCCCAGAGAAGCTGTGGCAGTGTTCAAGGCCAGGTTGGATGGTGCTCAGAGCAACCTCCTTTAGAGGAATGTGTCCCTGCCCACGGCAGAAGGGTTGGAACAAGATATCTTTAAGGTCCTGTCCAATGCAAACCATTCTGTGGTTCTAGGATTGTAAGTGCTTACACATGGTAGTGAACGCACCTCTCACTCTCTTCAAAAAGGGTTCAAAACACAACTTCTGCTTACAACTTGGTCAAAATAGGATAATGGTAGTCATATCAGAAAAAAACTTCCATTAACTTTATCGTCAAATATCCCACAATACCCATCAAGAGAAAAATCAGAACTGCAGTGTGCTCAGCTCAGAAAACAAATGTTCTACAATCATGTTGTGAAATAATTTTATTTAAAAGAAGCATTTCACAGAGTTGAGATTTTTGAGTGCAGATTCTATAGATGGCCCTCATGTTGTAAAAAAGTGTCTCCAGGTTGCTATATGATGGTCCCCAAGCTCCATCTCAGCCTAGAAAGATTTCCTAAGTAATATTTGGAACAAAGTACTGATAAAAGACAACTGAGGAAGAGTTATTTCCTATTTGCAGACTACAACAAAGACATAGCAATATCTTTCAGCAAGTTTAGTACAAACTAATTATTATTCAGCATTAATAACAAACTTGTGTAACTGATTTAAGCATGATATTCCAGAGGACTATAAAGTATGAGTGGTAACAGTAATAAAAAAAACAAAAATCAAATAAAATGGAATTCCCTCATGGTTCTTTACATAGAATATTTCTATGCAATTTCTGACTCAGAAGGCACAGACAGGCCCAGAGTGGTTACTCCTTTGACATGAGGCTCTGGGAACTACTTACCCACAAGTAAGTAGTGTCCTTCCATAGGTAGTTCTTTTGAGAGCCAGGACCCTTGCATCTCTCAATCCAGTAAATTCTTCACAGGATAGTTTAGCTAAAAAATAAGGACATAAGACACCACATGGGATGAGAAAAAAACTCTTACTGCTATTCATATTTAGACCAAAAGAATTGGAAGAAAGCTTTTCCAGTGTTTACCAGCCCTAGTAGACAGAAATGCTGCAATGTAGGAAGCTGGGCATAAACGTAATGAAAAGTCATTAGTCCTGAGAGCTTTCAGCCAGAAGGCACAGCTTTTCCAGTGATTGCAGACTGCACTCGAACAGAGCCCCCGCCCCCAAATTCCCTCATTCCATCAGTGCACAACTTGCACTTGAACAGCCAAGAACAACAACATAATTCATCCTCTTCAAAAGTACAGAAAGTGTCAGGTATTAGGCAGTAACAGAAACACAGAAAACAGAGAAGCAATAATCATCACACAGAAGACTACTGAAGAGTCTCATTCCAGGCAAACAGACATTTAAATCATTACCTGAGTCCAGAGAGGACTCATGACAGGACCATAATACCTTTCTCTCCATTAGACTTCATTTTAAGAGGCATCAAGCAGTCTTACAAGCCACAATTCCTCTTTTCTCTCCAGTACTTCAGCAATACAAGAGAAATAAGCAAATTCAATTTCCATCCCATTCCACCTAGAAGTTAATTCCTTTCTTGTCATGGTCACAGGAAGATCTCCAAGCTCCCTTACTTTCTTCACAAGTGCTACTTGTACATCCATATAGCAGGGTACCTCCTCCTCCCTTAAAATGGAGCCTAATGAATATCTTTTGTTTCCCATTTCTATTTGTTTTAATATGTGCCACTCCCAAAATCCTGACTGCAAAAATTCCCTGTACTTGCAGGAAGCAGGTTCTGCTCGTTTTCTCATGCTGCCTCTAACTGAAAGTACAAGCAGTTATAAATATCTGAATAAGTAAGAAAATAAAACCAAAATTAAAAACAAACAAACAAACCACGAAACCAAATAAAACCCTCATGAAGACTTAAAATGTGCAAGCATAGATTTACAGAGAAAATTTCCATGGTATTTCAGAGATGTGAAAATTCACAAGCAAAAGGTACAATCTTGCTACCAGGTGCAAAAGAACTATACAATGTTCTAGCCCACTCTTTCTAATAAACAGCCTATACAACCAAAATAGAGCAGAAACAATGAGTCTTACTCAAACCATGAATACAAAATTTTGTTCACTACACACTAAACTAGAATATCAAATGTAAAGTTAACTAATGAATGAAATCATTAACCAAATACTTAAGGACCAATCAAAAAATTCCTCATTTCCTTTCCTCAGTAATTTTTACATGTCATTTATTATTGCATTAAAATCTCAGTAAATTTCGTTATTTCATGCAAATGTTATATTTTTTACTTCCTCTATGCAAAAGAACAAACATCTGATTTTGAAATGAAAAAATGAAATATTTAAAGCAGTATGCTTTTTTTTTTTTTTTTTAGTTTACAGGTCTTTCAGGCTTCTTTACACTCTTATACAAGAAAAATTAAGTGCGAATAGGAAAATAATCTTAACTGCTGCCGTGTTGTTTATAATGAAATCAACACGGAAAACACTGGAGAATGCGGGCATCGATCCCGCTACCTCTCGCATGCTAAGCGAGCGCTCTACCATTTGAGCTAATTCCCCGCCCAACAGACGAGCCTTAAAACCTGGGGATACACACCCTAAACTTGAAAAAACCCACAACACAACTGTGTTGGATTATAAATTCGCTGTTTCTTGCTGAGTCATTCTTTCCACTCACCAACAACTGACTGCAGCTCGCAGCTGCAATCATGGGACACCGTCTTTCAGCATGTACACTACGAGAATAATCTTATTCATCCTTTTATAAAACGAGTCTTTGTTATTTAGCTGTTTACATACAAGAAGCTCTCCGAAAGATCGAGTGACTTAAAAGAAACCAAATGTCTGTTTTAAGGGGGAAAAAAAAAAAAGAAGCCCGACTTTTATTGAACAACTCTTCCAAATTCCAGGAAACCCCCATTCTTTCCAGTTTTCAGGGCATGTACATATAAAGACTGGTTCAGGAAATGTTTAATGAAGGAAAAAAAATGTTATATGCTTGATTGAAACAGAGTTTTATAGTCAAAACTTATACGTGTGTGTGTGCATATATATATGCACACCCACATCCTCTCATATAAATACACACATACATCTTTTTGGAATGTTTCTGGCTTCTCTGAGGTGAGAGAGTCAAGTGAAAATAAAACAGCTCTGTATTTTTCTTAATTAATACATTCCTTTTAACAGCCTTAAAACACTGGTTTTTTTAAAACGAACACACCCGTGCTCCCGTGACTTGACACGCAGCATAAAGCGGGGAACACGATGATGTATGGCCCCCCCAAACTGCACCCACAGCCCCCCGGGCCGGGCCCCCTCCCCGCCAGGGAGCAGCGATGCCGCGGTGCCCCGGCTGCAGGGGCCGCTCCGCGCTCGTCCCCGGGGCCCCGGTCGTGGCCCCTGCAGCTGCGCTCCGTCACGGACCGGCCCCTCAGCCTGGGCTCCTCGCGTTAGCTTCCCTGCTTCCTCGGGACAGCCCTCTCTCCTTCCACAAACCCTTTCCTTTGGCGTTCCAAAATCCCGTGCCACCTGCTCAGTTCCCTTCCATCCCCTCCTCCCCCCTGCCTCCTTGCTTCTGCTTCACAGAATCAAGTAGGTTGGAAAAGACCACAGAGATCGTCGAGTCCAACTTACGCCTGAACACCACCACGTTAACTAGACCACGGCACTAAGTGCCATGTCCAGTCTTTCCTTAAACACCCCCAGGGACAGTGACTCCACCACCTCCCTGGGCAGCCCATTTCAATGTCTAATCACCCCTTCTGTGGAGAAATTCCGTCTGACGTCCAAACTAAACCTCCCCTGGTGCAGCTTACGACTATGTCCTCTTGTCCTGTCCCAAGCTGCATGGGAGAAGAGGCCGACCTTCATCTGGCTACAGCCTCCTTTCAGGTGGTTGTGGAGAGTGACAAGGTCTCCCCTGAGCCTCCTTTTCTCCAGGCTAAACAGCTTCAGCTCCCTCAGCTGCTCCTCAATAGGACTTGTGCTCCTGCCCTTTTCTGGACTCACTCCAGCACCTCAGTGTCATTCTAGTAGTGAGGGGCCCAGAACTGAACATGGCGCTCGAGGTGAGGCCTCACCAGTGCCGAGTACAGGGTGACAATCACTGCCCTGATCCTGCTGGCCACACTATTTCTGATACAAAAATAATGTGAACACACCTGTAACAACTTTCACATACACATAACTTGATCAACCCAGGTTTTTTGGGCTGAACCAAACCAAAGTGGCTGAGCTCCAATTTACATCTTTCCCCTACTTATTTTAACCACAGAGGCCTCTCAGATATCTCTTTGAAACATAAAGTGATACACCAAGCAAGAGAGCTGGGTTTGGCTCTGGTTTTCTGTAAGATGAGAAGAATTTACGAACTCCACCTGATTTGCCGTGGCAGTGTTCACTTCTGCTCTTCTCCATAAGCTCCCTCTGCTCTTGCACATACAGCCAAATTATATAGCCCATAATCTGCCATCCAGTGACTTTCTGACTGCTGCTTGAGCATCTTCATTTACAGAGGAGATTGTTCCTGCCCTGTCAGCCCTAAACCAGACAATGGCTCCTTGTTAAGCCAGGCCGCATTTCTCACTCCACAGCAGAATGGGAGAAGTTACTCATCCATCAAGTTTAAGCCAGGCAAAGAAGAAATCACATCAGAGCGTGAGTGGAGGTAAGATCAGCACCTGACTGGTTTCTAACCAGCCTGGCTTGTTTTTACTTCTGATGCTGAATCATTTTATGTAGCCCTGACATGTGATGGATGGTTTGGAGCTACTGTACATGCAAATTCAGTTGTTCCCGGAGCTGGATTCTTTGGCAGGTGGCAACACAGACTAGGAATAGCTGAAACTAACCCACTGTCTTTACTCTATGTGGCAGTATTCACTTCGTGCTTGACAAGGGTCAGCACTGATTTGCTACAATTTTTTGACAGCGCCAACCACAAGAAAATAGGAAGGGGAAGAAAAAATAATGGCATTCAGAAAAAAATATAGCTGTTAGTTCTAAGACCACTAATGGTACAAGTGAGAGTACTAATCAGGTATAAAGTTGCTCTGGATTTATGGCCAGCTGTATGTTTAAACTATACCTGATTTTTTTGGTTTGTTGGTTGGTTGGTAGTATTCTGTTTCGTTTTTTTTTTTAATCCTAAAGCTAGTCCTATCAGTTAAACCCAAGATTTTTGAAGTGGATGAGAGGGTGATTGATTGTGTATAGTTTTTCAGTATTTGTAGAATGTTAAAAAGATTAAAAACAGTGTGAAAATGATGTAACACTTGTGAAGTAAGGAGTGATCGTTGCCATGTAAATAATTCAATTTTCTATGGCAGCTGCTAGAACATGCACAGGCACCTCAGCAGATTTTCTGTTGAAAACACTAGGTGGAAAACTGTGATACAGAATCCAACTGAAGTAGGGTACATTTTTTCATATGATCTTATTTATGTAGCACAAACTGCCTTGGATGCTCATCTGGGCCTAAAAGCACCTGCTTACTTGATCATCTCTAGGAATTTAGAACAAGTTAGCTAACCAACACTCATTATTCCATTATTTAGCAGTGATGACAAGAACATATTTAGACCAGGCATTCCTGAGTAACTTCCTGGTCAACTATTTGGATTAAAAAAAAAAAAAAAAAATCACCTTATTTTTGTCTTTCTTGTCTGAGAAAATAAAGCTTTCTTCACAGGAAGTTGTTTAGAGATGGCTACTAACAATGCAAATGTTGTTATAATCATAAATGACTGGTGAACAACTCAAGATTCTGCACTGATCTTGTTTCAAGTTGTCTAACACCATTAACATTTTTTCATAGCCTTTTATTTATTTGAGAAGTCCTGAAGTAGCTGTAATTTTACTAACAACATTTAGCAAAAGAAGAACTCAAGAGCTACATAAAAATAGCTCAGCTGTTGCTGAAAGAAATCAATGAATTTCTGTTTTTTCCTTCTTTTACTTTTTTTCAGGAAAAATATTTGGCAATACACAAAATTAGCAAGGTTACAAACACACAGGAGATGTGTTACTGCCAAAACTTCAGAGACTCCAGGGAACTGAGGAAGAAGGGTGTAAGTTGGAGCACCTTAGCCTACACAGTTTCACCAAGCCTGCTGGCTGGATAAACCAAAGGTGGGTTTTACCATTTACTGATAAAACTGCCTTTTCTTGCTAACAGTTAACCTGATGTTTGGTGTCAAAAGTGCAGAAGCAGAGATTGTTTTGCAAGACAAGAACAGCTTTTACAGTTACAAATAACCCTTATGTTCTATGATCTCCTTAAAAAAAAAAAAAGTGACGAAGAACAATATACTGCATATCCAAATTATTCAGGACTCGTGCTCTCAGGTGTTAGAAACTATCAGGAATGTGTCTGGAAAATGAAAATTCTGTTCTCTTTAAACGCATATTAATACACATTCTTCAAAATTGTTTTCCAATCTCCACCCTCAAAGCAATGCCTAGGAAAATGCATGAGCATAAACCTAATTATGAATTTACATTATGAAAAAAATATTTAGATCCATTTGAAGGCATACACACTTGGCTGATATTCCTGCTACCTATAGCCATTGCACTTGGGAAAACTAGGATAAATATCTGCCCTTTCCAGCATTACCTTTTCCCCCTGATGATACAGAAGGCAGCTTAGGGGGGAACAGAAGAGCTGACCGACAGGCAGACTTTTCTTTTGAAGACTTACCTGCCATACCAACAGCTGCCTCATGCATTAGGAGGAGACACAGCTACAGCACTTCCCTGTTGACACGATGACAAAACCTCCCAGCACCACCTGTTCACCGCTCCATCTATAAAGGAATAAAAGGAGGGCAGCAGCTGCCCTGGAGGAGAGAGTTGCTATGGGGGTGGGTGGAAGCATATGCCTCCACAGAAGGTTCTAGCACAGGGCAGGGCGTGCTTGGGAAGGGCGGAGCAGAGGTCAGGTCCTGAGAGGCCGGGAAAGTGGGAACATGTGGGGTGGGGGAGCTGTGTCTGCTCTGTTGTCACTTGGAGCAAGTCCGGGCTGAAGACCATTGAAAGACAAAGCGGGCGGAGGAGGTTTGTGCACAGCCTTTTACCATGGGGTTTTCTGGTTGTGGTGGTTTGTCTTAGTGGGTCTCACAAAATCTAGTTTTGGAGTCATGGGGGTGTGTGTCTGAAAGAGGAGGTGCAGCAGAGCAGGGCTGCTCCTCAGTGGAGGGGGTGGTTTTGTGGGTTCCTGTGGGGTGCTTCCTATTCCTGTGCTGCTCTGCCATGACTCAGGGTCCAGTCCTCCTTCAGTTTTTCTCAACACCTACAACAACACTATTTACCATTTACATTGCATTAGTAAATTTTAATAGCTGTTATTTTCTTTACTTCTGATACTGCTCATCCAGACTTTGCTTAACATGTAACATTAAGCCCAGGAGAGAAGTGGAAGACTCAAATCAGAGGATAACTTGGGCTGAAGTGGGTGCTATTCTAAACTTTTTTGTGGTCTTAATTCAGCATGGTTGTGATGTTTTGAATACACTGTAAGCAGGTAGCTTCATCAATGAATGCAGCTCCTCTAATGATAAGTCTGGTTTCCCTGTTCTAGTTTAAAATTATTGTATGCCATGGTGGTGTATAAATTTAAAAAAGAAAAGCTCTCAGATTTTCATATGGATCTGAGTTATCAGATGTTAAACATATGCTGAACTTCAGTGAGTTCTGTGTATCTTAACCCTCTAGTCTTTGAATATTGCAGCCAAATATGTTTTTCAGTTTATTCCATATAACCAGTTCCTTGGGGCTTTTTATAAATGGTTGGTTTATTTATTTGGATGAGATTATTGTTCTTAAAACTACTGTGTTATTCTGGATACAATCTCATTTAGTGAGTACATAGTTCTGTTCCTTAGTAAAAACCGCAGGATATAGGGATCTGAATCTTCTTAAGTCTTCTAAGCTGTGAAAAATCTTCATTCTCACCCCTGTTAAGTTTGGCATGAAAAGTGAAAGATGGATAAAAAGCCAAAAGATAAAGAAATTGGCTACTATTCTGTGTAAATCCGTGGCTTGGAAGAGACACTAAATGAACGTGAGGAAAATCTTGTATGTGCTGTTTAGTGATAGCGGATTAGCCAGGTGGCCTAGGCATAACTAGCACACATTCTCTCCTATGTGGAGTTATAGGGAATGTAGAGAAAATTTAGATTCTTGCAGTGGTGATTTAGAAGACAAAGGTTTGCAGATCCAGTGGGATTCAGGCATAGTCCATCTCACTGTTTTTGTAACAACCTTGTTTGATTTTTACTATTAACTATTAAACAGTTTGTTTTGTATGTAAAATGAGTAATAGTTTTTCTATATTGTCATCCTGTGTATTTCAAGGAGGGCATTGTACATGAGCTCTGTGGTGTTGAAACTTTTAAACACTCATTAAATTAGTAGGGATACAACGTCTTCAAAAAAAAATTTGGAATAAGTTCTGATGTGAGTCTAGCCATTTTCCTAGGGAAAAAACCTAAATGCATAATCATGTTAATGTATGACTTCCTATTTCCCCATCTGAAAACAGCATTAAATCATTGCCAATTTGGAATCCGTATGAAAACCTAGATGGAAATTTAAAATCCATGGATCCTTTTAGAAAAAGAGAATGGTAATTTGTGTATTTTCTTGGTATTTCAACTCTCCGACAAAGTTTGAGATTTTACAGGTTGAAATAATGAGGGTGATTTTTGTATTGGTCCTCAGGGAGATGACAGAGTAGCATAAAATGATCTTGCTCAGAGCTGTGCTCTGAGATCACTGCCTTCTTATTAGTGCACAGAGAGCACAGTGTTAACCTAAGTGCTAATCTCGTAAATATACTCAAAGAACATTATGGTGTTGTACTTCTTGCAAAAGCAGTATATTTAATATGAATTATTTTGGCCTTTGCAAGTTTCTGTTGTGGCTGCTAATGGTAACTGAAGTTACTCAGGATGCCTGGCTAAGCTGATCCTTTGACCAATATTACAGAATTTTGTACTGGTACATTAGCTCCCAGATGGACTATACTGATTTCCCTCAAACGTGGTAACAGCAGTAGCAAATATTATTAAAAGTAGCAAATCTTTCTAGGGTTTATTATGTTTTGATTTTGGCTTTTTTCTTTTTGGTTGGTTTTATGTTTTAGGATTTCTTTAGCATGTTTATGTCTTATGCTTTGGGTATGAATCAATGAATGATGGTAAAATGGAGGCAGAATTTTATGAACGAGCAATAACATCGTCATCAACAAATCAAGTTTTATTCTCTTTGTGGCCATTAAGAACAGACACAGGGATTCTGGGCGATTTCTTCTGACTCATGACATGTCTCCAGTGTTGCTTTTCATGTGATTTACAGTGCAGTTAGTGAGGTGCTGTCTGTTGGGGTTTGAGGGGTTTTTTTTTTGTGGGTTTTTTTCCCTCCACAGGATGGTGTGAATTTTGCTGTCCAATTCCATATTTTGATACTGCTTTTCAGTAAAATTATCTCTGAGGTCCAAAACCCATTTCCTTCAACACTTTAAATACAAATTTTCCTTCAATGCTTTAAATATGGGATAAATACTGGATACAGAACTTGAGACATACTTGTTTCATTTTAATGCTATATCTATCAACTTGAAGGTTAGACTATTTAACAGAATGAACTGAATATACTATAGCTGTCCTTACTAATTTTGTCACTGCTTAATTTATAGTTCAGTCTTTTTGGTTGATTTTAAGTAAATTTTACCCTACCTGCTGTGTTAAAGCCTTAAGACTTTCAGTGCCTAGACACAAAAGTTTATGTGCAGCTGTAAGCCTGCTTGGGGATTGCCTTAATTAAACCAAGTAGATGTGCTTTACCGTTCAAAATCTGGCATGATGAAACCCTCATCCTACCTGGCTGTGTTCATACAAGCCTGATAACTGACACAACTAGAAGGGTTCTGTTTGCTTGCTTATTTGTTTTATAGCGTAGGTGGTTTTGAGACTTAAATAGTTTTTGTTCAGAAGGAATACTAAGAAAAATGTGAAACATCCCAGAATAGAAGGAGCAGCAAGCTTCCTTACTTTGCCAGACATACTGACCTGTGGGACTTTCAGTCAGCCACTTGCTTAAATGTCAGTGGTATCTGCAGCGTAATTCCAGTGGTAAGAACTTAATTACCTCCGGCAAATTAATTTCAGATGCTTCTTTCCACATTGATTAGTTTTAAATAGGAAAGGGAGAAACATTTTTTTGGCAAAGCTAGCTGTTAAAATCAGAGTGAGGGAATAGGTGGCAAGACACTGGAATTTTGTTAATGGAAGAATCTGCACAGGACTTTTGGTATACGGCTTTAGGGTTAGACCAAAGACTGAAATTTTGTTATTTTGTTTTCTGAAATCACTAATTCATTGAAGAGGAGAGATTTGAAAGATCTTTTTATGTCAGTGTGATTCCTGTGTCTTAAGGCATCCTGGGGAAATAAAGAGTTGTTTGTGTACTTATTGAATAAATTTCATTTCAGGTACTCCTTTTTCTCCAGAAAGGCAGATTATTTAATATTGTACGTTTAATAAAAGTTCACAACTCTGTCTTGCTTTTTTTGTGAAACCAAACCATTGAACAGAATTTTCACTGCTGTTTCATTATAGTGAAAATTTGTATTTTTTTACGTTTTAGTTGTATATTCTTGATTTTTATATGTAATTGTCTGTGTGAGTGTGCTCGTTTATCTGGTGATAGAATCACAACTTAAAAATTCCTGAGAGATGTAAGTAAATAATGTGAACTACTACTTTGTTTCCTAGTGTTCCATTTGCCTGGGTGCTTTTTTTTTTTACCCCTTTTTTGTAACATGAACCCAGGCTCTTGCCACAAGAAAAAAAGAACTGGAAGAACCCTACCTATTCAGTCATAAATGTTTTATATATGGAGAAGGATGTATATTTTGTGGAGAAGGGTAAAGTAATTTAGCTGATTGTCTTCCACCTAGGGATTACAAATAGGAAAAATCTGGTTTAGAAAAATACAGTATTTAAATATTTCCAGATTTCTCTTAAGCAGTAATAATTGTTTGGTGTGAGCATAAGTCTGCGATTGCCTAGAAGCACAACCCGGATGTTATCCAGATGCAGCTCCGCTTAACAAGGCGCTTGCTGTTGCCTCGAGGAGTCCAGATACAGGATTAGGCAAAATTCCCACTGCGGCTGTCAAAAGCAGTGCGCTTGCAGGAAGACCTAATTTTTTCTGCGTTTCACTGGAAGGCTGTGCGCTCTTACTGCCTGCCGGGGACTTCGGGAGGGGATTAGAAGGGCTCGGGCTGCCCAGCTACCGTGATTCGGGGGAGGAAGTTTTGTTTGTGTCGGGAGACAGCGGGCCACGTTTCAGCGTGCTGTGTGGCTACTCCGCCAGCGAGGAAAGTGACAGCGGGAACCGTGAGTGAGGGGAGGGGGGGACCAGCCAAGGGGAATTAGCTCAAATGGTAGAGCGCTCGCTTAGCATGCGAGAGGTAGCGGGATCGATGCCCGCATTCTCCATCTGCGGGGCCGCTGTTTTGAAGATGCTTTTTCCTGGAGCAGTTTCGTAAGGATTAAAATGAATCAATTTTGAGACACGTTTTCACGATATGGATGATTTAAGTTTTTAACGTTGATCAGAGCTGAGCATTTTTTGTTTTTACAGTGCAAATTATTTTCTTCTCGTGGCTAGAGGAAGACACTGAGTGATACTGTGAGAGACCAAATGTCACTTGAAATTCACGTTAGAACAAGCGTGCCCTACCCATCCTACAACGGGTGCAAGGTAGCTGGAGAGACAGTAATTCTGTGGTGAGCTGATGATTTATATAGACCCTACAAACTTTTACATCTTCGCAGAGACAATTTCAGTAACTTTTCGTATCATTAAAAAGCAGTAATAAATGGTCACATTCGGTGCAGCGGTAAAGGACGGAAGTGACTTTTTTTCCTGTGTTACAGAGAGCAACAGCGTTAGCTTTGATGGGTTTGTGAAGAAGTCGTTCTTCGGAGAGTGCGCAAGTGTAATCTTGATGGTCAACATTTCCCCTCCCCTTTTATTTGCCGGACGAGATGGTCTGCATGAGCTGCTGTGGATTTTCTACCGCAAACCCGGGACAGTTCATGGAAGAAAATCTTTTCCCACCGTGGCGCTACAGCCGATCAAAAGTCTGGAGAATGCGGGCATCGATCCCGCTACCTCTCGCATGCTAAGCGAGCGCTCTACCATTTGAGCTAATTCCCCTTGGCTGGCTCGCCCGGGGCTGCTGTTCTTGTGCTGAATCACCGCGCGGCCGCTCCGGCTGCAGTTGCTGTGTTGAGTCGTTCTGTCCAACAACACTGAGTCACCTCTGCGTTTACGCGGAAAGCCCGATGGCTGAAAAGCCAGGCTACACACCTGGTATATGAGGAGCGTTTTCTGCTGTGTTCCTTGGGTAAAACAACCCGTTTTCCCGAGCAGTGCGTCCTCTAGCGTTTATTCAGGAAGGAGAAAGAACTAATTTTTTTACATCTCTTACAGTGCATATACAAAGGCTTGTAAATCTAGAAAGTCTACTCCTAAAAGTCACTGAAGCACAGCTAGATTTTCCCTTCTTTTTTCAAGTCTCTAGTTCCTTTTCCAACTGGATTTTCCAATTAAAAATACGTAAAAGATAAATACAGTGGTTTAAAAGTTCATGTTTATCATAGTTTGTGGAGAGAAAGAATTCATTAATATATTCCTGTGTTATATTCCAGAAATTATTTCTATTTCTACCTTTATTTATTGACCTTGATAATTCTGTTCAAATAGTATTGCATCTTAAATATATGGGGTTACTATGAACACTTCTGAAATAGAAAAATTCACCTGTAGTCATGCTTATTGACTTTGCAGTAAGAAGCACATTACTAAAGCTCTGTTCACAGGCTGTTAAAGAATGCTTTCTGGATTTCAAGAAAGAAGATGTAGTTTACAGTGAGAGTGGATACACTGATGTGCTCTGTTTTAAATGCAGAGGAGTTAAGACCTGCTGGTAAACTAAAGTGTGTGCAGTAATCCAACAGTACATGTACTGGTGGTTTTCTCTGAAGGATTTAACTTACTGGATGACAGCAACCAGTCAAAACAAAATAAATTTCAAAATTGAGCATCAGCAAGTTACAACTTATCCTATGTAAGGTAGTACTCTGAATCTTTTACAATCTAGATTTAGGTCAAGATGTGGAACTACAACTACAGTATTGCTGCAAACATTCTGTTAAAATTCAAATATTCTCCTGCCTAACTTCAGTCTCTGACAATAAAAAAAAAAAAAAAAAGTTGTCCTTAACACTTCTTGCATTATATTGTAGATGATTTTATCTACCTCACTAGAGTAGACTTGAGGGGGAAAGCAAATATGCAAAAGCAGTTTCAGTCCTTCACACAGGCACATGTATATCTTAGGCTCACTGATGGCCCACTGCACACCTGTGGCCAGGATCTCTCCCTGTCATAGGTTAGCAAGCATAGTCCCGGAAGGGATGTCCTTGCTAAGGGGTGCTTACAGTTTCCTCTGGGAACTGATAGAACCTATCAGCTGGCCAGTTTGAATATGGACAATTCTCTAAGCCACTTAAAGTTGTGATCACCTCTGTGATCCACATTTAAGAATAGGCAAACTCCCCCTCCAAGCTCTCTCTCGTTTCCGGCGCTGGCACAGGTGGCTGCGGGCCCCGTGTGGGGGCCAGCGGGCCCGGCCAGGCCCTGCTTGGGCCAGGCCGGGCCGGGCCACGGCCATCCTGAAGCCATGGACCTGTTCCAGCCATGGAACCCCCCCCACTGCCTTGCCGTGGGCAGCCGGAGCGGCTCGGCTCTCCCCCCTCTCCACTGCGATAAGAAAAATTCAACATTCCAGCTGCAAAGCTGCAAGGCCGAGGTGAGATTAACCCTTTTATTGCTGTGAAGAGCTGAAAACCTGAGGGAAGAGAGAGAGAGAGGAGATGCTTAAAGCTGAAATTCTGTTGTGAAGCTATGATATATCAGAGTATCCCGTTGTAATTTCATGAAGATATGGGGGGTGGAGTGTTCAACTCGTGAGCAAAAGCACCTGCGCTGAGATAGGCAGATGCTGACGCAGCTGTAATTTCATGAGAAGTTTGGACAGGGAGAGATGGACCAGATGAGGACTTTTGCTCCAAACGGGAAAGGAGAAAACCTCAGTCCATAGAGATGAACCAGATGAGGACTTTTGCTCCAAATGGGAAAGGAGAAAACCTCAGTCCCTAGAGATGCTCCCAGAGATAGTCCTAACGATGAAGATGATGAAGACCCTTTGCTCCCAGGGAAGGAGAAGGGCCTCTGTTTTTGTTTCTGAACGGCTCAACCTTAAAATTGTACCCCAAAAAACTTCAAGAGTGGACCCTCGAAAGCAGTTGCGGGAAAAGCTGCAAGTCGGGGGAAGGGACTCACACGCAGGCAGAGAGACTCCTCTTCCTAAATGGACTGAACAATATTTGGAAGTGGGCGGCTGTCTCGTTGTGATACTGTTTTCATAGCATGAGCAAGAAGAGACTTCTCTTTCTAAATGGACTGAACAAGGTTATTATGGCAGTGGTAAACAGACTGAACATCTTAAGGGTTGTCTTTTTACATTGTCAGTGGGAGAAGGGAGGAAGGTGGGGGGAGGAGGAGAGTTCTGAAGGTATGGTATAATTTTTTTTCCCTTCTTTTAGGTCTGTTAATAAACTTCTTTATATTCTTTCAAGTTTAGTGCCTGCTTTGCATTTCTCCTAATTCTTATCTCACAGCAGATAAACGGTAATGAGGATTTTGGACCAAACCACTACACTAAAATTGGTGTTTCTGCCCGGTTACAAACCAAACCCACGACACTCCCATATCGTGTTGCGTGAGGTTCAGCTCTATGAACAATTTTCTTTATTTACCCTGTGCAGTTCGAGTCATTATGAAAAAGGCAGATTACCTCTCCCTGTTTTTCACCACCACATCTCACTCTGTGGCCACTGAAAAGGCCTAAAGCTTCACCCATCCAGCTCACAAAAAACCAGTTTATTTTGTGCCCAAGCCAGGTAAGGGGGAGGAAAGACCTCTGCACTATTTTCAATTATTAAAATGTGTATTTTATATAATTGACAGCATTGTTTTGTGGTCTTAAATTTGTTGTGTTGCTAAGTTTTCATGTAAGATGGCAAGTAAAATGTTCTAATTTCTTAACCTGGTTGGGAAAACTTCCTTACCTATGTCTGAAAAATAGCCTGACTTTCTTAGTTCCATTAAAAAATTAGTGTGTTTCAGTTTTGAAGGCTTTGTATCCGCATACTTTCATTTAACACAGCTCACTTCAATGCATCTTCTTGTCAATATCAATGGAAACTCATATAATTTAATCAGGTTTGAGTTTTGCTGTCTAGATGGTCTCCTGAGGCAACATCAGGGCAAATGCGAGTTTTGTATTATCCTCAGTCTGCTCCACTGCATCGTCTGCGGTGTGATTTCCCTCGGTGTAGGAGAAGACCAAATCCAGCGTGCATCAGGTGCCACTGGAAGGCTGCAGGGCACCAGTTTGTCGTGGACGTTAGCGTGAAGCACCTTATCACATTACTCTGCCTTATCACGTTAGGTTTTTTTGTCATTTTGGGCAAAACCGTAGACAACTGAAGGTCAGGTGGTAGTTAAATGTTCTGAGGCTGCCCTGGGGTTACTCGCCACGGTAAAAGATGAAGGGTGCAGTTCGTATTTGTAGCAGTTAAAGTCTAGAGTTATAGGATGTTACTTTATTAGTGTGGGGGGAATTAGCTCAAATGGTAGAGCGCTCGCTTAGCATGTGAGAGGTAGCGGGATCGATGCCCGCATTCTCCACTGCTGGTTTTGCTCCTGGGGGGAAGTAAAACTTTCATCCCTGTGAGTATTTCAGAAAGTATTTAAATACAGCCTGACGCGTGTAGTGAGAAAACGAAATGCCGTAATGGGCTTTATTTCGTGAACGGCAAGTAACAAACCGGGGTTCTTTTTTTTGGTACTGCATACACACAGCTGGAATCATGTCTGTTCCAGTTTGCCTTGTTTCTTGCTGCTTGATTTGGAAATGCTAAATTAAATACTACAACTTTTGCAATCGAAGCTGAACGTGGTTTTGTTTGTGAGCAGAGAGGCCAGAGCAAGAGGGGAAACTGCATTCTACGTGTGGAACTGCGGTTTTAAATGCTCGCAGGGGATCAGAATTCCACAATGCCCTTCCCTGGTCTTGCAGAGGGGAATTAGCTCAAATGGTAGAGCGCTCGCTTAGCATGCGAGAGGTAGCGGGATCGATGCCCGCATTCTCCAGACTTTTGCCAAACAGGAATTGAGCCACACTACCAAACAGAACGTGTAACTGTTATGGGTAAATGTTAATTTTTTTTTAGTTGGAGTAAACCGGCTTTTTTTCCTTCCTCCTTTCCTTCCTCTGTCCTTACTACCTAAATCAGGCTTATATAACTGTATAGGTCAATCCTCTGTTGTAACAGTTGACTTCCTGGACAGTGTAAGTCAAATTTAGCAGAAAGAGAATGCTGCAGTATGACATTTTTCCATGTTAAATGAAAAACAGTATCGTGGTTTAACCCCAGCCAGTCACCAAGCCCCACACAGCTGCTCACTCATTCCCCCACCAGTAGGAACAGGGAGACAATTGGAAGTGTAACAGCTAGAGAGCTCAGTGGTTGAGATAAAGGCAGTTTTATAGAGAAAGCAAGAGCCATGCACACAAGCAAAGCAAAACAAGGATTTAACTCACTGCTTCCCCCCTTCTTCCCCCCACTTTATATGCTGGGCATGATGTCATATGGTCTGGAATATCCCGTTGGTCAGTTGGGGTCACCTGTCCCAGCTGTCTCCTCCCAACCTCCCATGCCAACATGGCAGCACAAGAAGCAGAAAAGGCCTTGGCTCTGTGTAAGCCCTGCTCAGCAATAACAAATACATCTCTGCATTACCAACCCTGTGTCCAGCACACATCCAAAACACAGCCCCACAACAGCCACTGTGAAGAAAGTTAACTCTACAGGATCCAAAATCAGCACACAATGGATGAATGATGGTTAGAGACCTGAATTTGTGTGTCTTGATCATGCCATGGAAGTAGTTTAGGGAATGCTTGTTCTTCCCCAGCTGTCCATTGTGATCCCTGCCCAGATATATAGGATCTTCGTTCACTAATGATCTTTATTAAGCTGTGGTATGAGCTGCATTGGTCAATTTAAGTTTACAGGTAAAAGCTGTAAACCTCCCAAGTCTGTGTCCTAGAAAGCACCCTGCAGCATCCATGTCTTTTAGCTATGGCCTGTGTGCAGGTTATAATTAAGCTCCTTAGACTTCTCTCCTACTTCCATTTTGCAGAGCTGCCTATGAGAGTGTTGGGGTTTTAGTTTAGTCAGTTTTTTTCCTGTTAAAGGAATTTTCTCCCATATGCGTGTTGCTAGGGGACAAATAGCTGTACTTAAGAAAGACAAAAAGGGGGGTGGGGCGGGCCTGGCTACTCCTTTGTCTACACCTGGGTGTGGGGTCAGTTCGCTCTGAGCGTCCGGAGAGAAAAGCTGCAGAGAAAGGAGCTGCTGCTTCTTTCTTTTTGGCCGTTCTTTCTTCCTGCTGGAAGCAACGCCGGGACCCCAAAAGCCGCTTTCCCTGCCCTGCTGGAGACCGGGCTGTGGCTGCCCTGCCCCGCTGCTGCTTCGAGCATTCGCTACGCTGTAGCCCTGCTCGCCCTGCCTGCCTGGGCCTCCGTGGGGTTCTCCCGTCTGGATACATCTCGCCTGCCACCCGGGATTTGCGTTCGTCCCTGCCGTTCCAGCCTGCCGTTCCAGCCTGCTGTTCCCGAGAGCCCGGGATCGGCTGCCCAGGGGTTTGTGAAGCCTTTGTTCCATCCCTTCCCGGGATCCCAGGGCACCGGTGCCGCGTGTTTCCCGAGCTCGCTCCGGAGCGCCCCCTGCAGCCGCGGGGGAACCATCGCCCCTGCCGGCTGCGAGCGGAACTGCACCCGAGGGGAAAGTGTTTGACAGCCAAGAGAGGGCTGGCACTGGGTTTGTGATTGCTGTTACTGCCATAGTTGTTGTTGTTTTGTTTGACTGGTTATATACATATATATATGTAGTAAAGAACTGTTATTCCTATTTCCCACATCTTCGCCTAAAGGCTCTTGATTTCAAAATATAATAACTTGGAGGGAAAAGGGGTTATATCTGCCACTTCAAGGGGGGCCTCTGCCTTCCTTAGCAGACACCTGTCTTTCAAAACCGAGACAGAGAGGCTAATGCCTACCACACTTCTGTTAGATCTTCAGAGATAACCTTGAGAATCTAACTGATTCACTGACTTCTCCCAACACCTTATTAATTTCTTCTGGTCCTTCTCCAGACATTATCCGTTTCATTATGTGTGCACTTTCCCCTGACCCTTCCAGGAGCTGCACAGCAAGTGCAGCTTTTTAGATCTCAGTGACCAGTGATGCTAATTTTGTGTCTTGAATGTTAACTGAGCACCTCACAGCGTGCAACAAGGCCTTATTTCCTCACATTTTGTGTCTGTTCATGGGTAAGAAAATGTGTGTGGAACTAGAAAAATTTATTATTCCATTTCTTGGCGTGCCTCTGGCAGCCAAAAACTTAACCTTCTCCTTGACCTCTCAGGCATACCTGAAAATTCATAGCATCGCCAAATGTGACTACTTTCAGTATGATCAGTAGATAGCATTGTATTTTTCTATTAAAAAATCAGCAATACCAGACACTTGGGAATATGATTGTACAGAAGCTACAAGACCTTGTTCTTTCAGGACTGATTATATGTTATTACAGCAAAAGTGGGTATCTTAATTTATCCAGTCATACTTAAAATAATTGAAGTAAAGAAATGTGGTTTTAAGTAGAATCTATCTACCTTTTTTTCGTTGAGGATACTTCTGCAGTACACTCAGGTCAAACAAAACAAACAAAAAAACCAAAAAGCAAAGCTCCTTTCATGCTCTCACAAAGAACTGCCAAAAAATTGCAGAATTCTAGACTGAAAAGTGCTCAGCACAGGACATGCTGATTTGTACTTGAAATGAACACAGGAGTCCTTTTAAGACAAATAATTTTATTTCAGCTTACGGCAATGCTAATAGTAAAAACTGCAGTTACTAAAAAGTCACTGAGGATGAATTTTTACAATTCAATTGGAAATACAGGCAATACTGTTAGCATGCTCTAAAAAACCTCATAAAAACACAGAGGCCTTGACATATTAGTAATTACATTTAGCTAGAATGTAAATAGCATTATTGACGTGAGGATTTTTCAGGTATTTCATAATATCTTGTAATGACAAAAGTGCCACTTAATCATGACTACCCTTGTCATAGCAAATGATAGCCCAAGCTGTGAAAATCTTGCAGAGTGACAATATAGGAAGGCAAAGTGAAGCCATGACAGTTGGCTGGCAGGGACAGGCTATGCCTGTCATAGCCGATGATAGTCCCAAATCTCAAAGATCTTGCAGACTGACACTATCTTGAGTGAGGCGAAGGTCATGACAGCAGGCTCTCAAGCACAGGGTAACTCACAGCAGCCTCACAGTCTTTCCAGTCACAGTCAAGAAGTCCTCATCAGCCAAGGCACGAAGTGCTTCTTCAAACATTTCCTTCGTGACAGCCTTATAGAAAAGGAGCAAATCAAATAAAGATGGGGAAAATACTTCAAACATAGTAAAAATGCTATACTTTCTATCAATTTTCTAATATTTTTATTTGAAGTTTTCATTGCTTCTATTTGAAATTTGAAGCCTGGCCTAGAACCTTGGAGCTGAGTTTGCTAATTCCAGAAGCCCTAATAAACTAAGATACAGCAGATTCAAGTCATTTGTCTGTAACAGAACTGGCTTTCTAGTCATGCCAACAGAAATTGTTCATGTTTCCATTTCCCTCCATAATGCAATTTGTGGACAAGATTGTTCATTTGGAAAAAAATGCTTTTAAAAATTAATGGAAATGTAAAAGCAAAGCAGGAAACTTACTGTATCAGACTGTGCTCGGAGATCATCCAAAAGCTGTTGGTACTTCAAAGATGGTGCTTTACCCTTTGATTGGATGAGCTTCCGTAAGGCTTGGGCCAATTCCTCTTTCCGTTTACGAGCTGTTGCGCTCATCCCTTATAAAAGCAAAGAAAATACCTTTTAGCAATCAGCTAAGGAGGACAAGGTTAAGTTACATTTTAAAAATTACAAAATCCCAACAGCGGCCCTGCTTTAGCACTACAGAAGCATAAACCTGTCGTGAGAATGGAAATGTCCACAATTCCAGTCCTTGGATCAGTAGCAGATTGTTTCAGTGCTTCCCGATGGAGGCGTTTTGCTTCCTCCACATCAATTGTTTCAACCTTCTCCGAGAAGCGCACCTTGGCGTGCGCCTCCGCCAGCCGGATCAGAGACTCCAGCTGCCGGGGATACGCAGAAACCATTCCCCTGCCACTGCCAATCTTCCTCATGTCCACGTACGCCTGAAAGGGAGGCAGTCGTTACATATCTCACTGCAAATTAATTCTTTTTCCTGCATCCCCCACCTCTTATTTCAGAATACAAGCAATTCTGGCAAGGCATCCCAAATACTGCATTTCTGCTCACACACCTTCACAGTTCTTCTGCAGTGATGAATAACCACATCACGTAACTTTTTTCCATTATAAAGCAATTAAACTATGGTAATGAATCACGTTTGAATCACTTTAAAATTCTGGATTAGTCTTATATAGCAGTACTTGTGTCTACGATGACACATTTATTTTGCTTCAATACAATTTATTGTGTTTTATGGGATGGAACCAAACCAACCTATCTGAAAGCTAAACATTAGAACACAGAATGACTTCTCATTTGATCCCTCTTTCCTTTAGAGACCTTCTTTTTTTTTTTTCAAGGATCTTACAGAAAGTTGTTATGTAGGTAAAGAGGGTACACACAAGGGAATTTCACCACTTCTGACAAGTCAGGGAAGACTCTGAATATTCTTAGCAGCAATTCCTTTACCTCAATAAGGGCTTGGCTTGCTTCTTCACCTAATCTGGGATTTACATAACTACGAGCATATGCAATGTAATCCCTCAATACTGCCATATCCATGTATTCCTCCTCCATCTTCTCTTCACTTTGGTAGTACAGCGAAACCAAATGGCGAGCAAGGCGTCTGTCATAAGCTTCATCACGTGGATCCAACATCAAAAAGATCAAGTCAAATCTGAATGGGATGTGATCCAGTATTAGTGTGCTTTCTTGTCATTTAGGTACTTGGTTTAGGAGGGTTTGATTTAACAAGTACAGGTAGGAGTTACTAGACTGTTAATTCCTACTCTAAGTAGAAATTGCTTTCTTACACCAGAAATTTTTCTGGAATTCTCAAGGTACAGAACAGCATAATGGATTTGCTTACACCCTAAGGACTTGAAATTTTGAAAGCAAGGTACATTCTGCAAAATTCAGATTCCCTGTTCAAGGCTGACATCTTTTGTTTCCTTAAAAAATCCACATCCTCCCCCCCACCCCCCCAAAAAAAGCTGCACCTGCCACAAACAAAAAATCCCACGCACATAACAAATGCAGAGAACAAACTTGCTGGTAAAGATATTTCCATGAAAGGTAACAGCAAAAAAATGTAACTAAATAAATTATAAGTAAGTCAAAAAGCACTTGCAGTTTAATCCTGAAGAAAATGGTTTCTAATTTTACAAACAATATATTCAACTAGTCGCAACTATAAGCAGACATGGACAATCCATTTTTAGCCAGCCATTTATTTTTGTAAGCTTAAATCCGATAAATGGCAGAATTGAGATCCACTAGTTTCATCCAGTACACCTGTACTAAGGTACCATTTGTCATTAAGTGATTAAATTAAGGAGCTCTTAATTGAAATTTAAGCCATAAGTGTTCTCAGGATATCCAGTATACCATTAGTGTACTTCAAATTTAGTGTGGGAATTCTTAACAAGATGCAACTCCAGCATGTAGTTTAATTTTCTGTCAGCAAGCACTAAATGTAGCTCTAACAGCTACTGCCCAAATGATTGACTAGCACTGCTACCTCCTCAGCTGAATTTTGCAGAGCAACATGAAGCAGGCACAGATCTTAGGATTCCACCACCTCTGCTGCAAAGTTCCCTGCTCATCAGTGTTTCACTTTAAAAGCTTTATGGAGCTAAGAAAAGCATCCTGAATTTTTGCTAAAGTTATCAATATGCTAAGTTTCAGAACAGGTCTTTTCAAGGAGATGATTATGAAACAACAACATAGAATTAAATAAAAGAGATCCTACAGATCTTATCACACCTGCTGTTCAAGGTCTACATATAAGTATTAAAGGACACTTCTGTGCTCACACAGAAATTGTAAGAACAGCATTTGAAGTATGTGCTATAAAAGTTTTCCACTAGGTTGTGAACAACACAGTTGTTCTATTCTATGTAATCATCTTCAGAAGAGGAAGTGTAACATCTCCTAAAAATGACACATGGAGTGCAGTTCAGTACCTTGACAGCAGTGTATGAGGAAGCTGAATGTTTTCAATAGTAGTCTTTTTTGGATTCCACTGTGATTCTATAGGATTAGCTGCTGCTAGGATAGATGTACGAGCGTTCAATTGGCAAATAATTCCAGCCTGTCAAAAGGAAAGAACATTTCTGAAACCAGCTGAAGCTATGTGCCACCAAAACCTCCCTCCAATTTCCTGAGATCATCAATGTAATTAGATGGGTTCAGTGGTCAAAAACTGCATTGCAAAAGCCTCTGAGTAAAGCAAGAACAAAAGCCTCTAGGAATACTTCGGTTTCATTTACCTTTGCAATGGAGAGTGTCTGTTGTTCCATTACTTCATGTAGAACTGACCTTGTGCTTTCATTCATTTTATCAAACTCATCAATGCAGCAAATGCCATTGTCACTAAGGACTAGAGCACCTGTCTGAAGAACCAGCTGCCGCGTTTCTGGATCCTTCATCACATATGCAGTAAGACCAACTGCACTTGAGCCTTTGCCAGAAGTATACTGGCCTCGAGGAACCAGGTTATATACATACTGGAGCAGCTGGGATTTGCTAGTACCAGGATCACCACAGAGAAGAATGTTGATCTCTGCACGAAAATTCCCTCTTCCTGTGTGAGTAAAATCCTTTCTTGATCCCCCAAAAAGCTGAAGCAGAATGCCCTATAAAAATGAAAACATCACTTCTTGTATAGATGTAACAGAGCAAATCCAACTGTTCAACTGAAACATCTGAAAAACAAACACTGCTAAAATTAATACAACTCAATGCATCTGGGTTTCAAGCATTAAAGACAGAAATTCTGTATGTTGTTGTAAGCAGATTTTGGTTGGAACCTGAAGAACCCCCTTTGATGACGGGTCCTTAGTTTTCCTCAACCCCACCCCCTAGATTTGATGTGCCTTATTAGCGTGTTGAGAAGGTAACAACAAATGGAATAGTCATTACTGTGTTCCCATTTCATAAGTAAAGCATTGTATGGTTTTGAATTATACTTTCAGAAACCTGTGAACTATAATAATGTATATATCTATTAAAAAACCCTCAAAGGAATATACTTGGAAGATGAGTGTTTGATGTCTAACAGTATCTTGAGACCTGCTACTGATTGGAGTTGTCACAATGTTCTAGTTAGTACCTCAGTTGACACTTTATTGGAATAGTCCCTGCTTGGATACATTTAAGTAAATGTTTTGTTACTCCATAACTCAGAGTCAACCAAATGTCATTTTAAAGCTACTCTTCTCTTGTGGATGCCTCTTTTCAGCAAGCACTTACTATGTTACAGCTATTTATTTTCCTTTGATAATCAGTAATCTGAACTTCTATGAAATGTCCAAGATGCATCCTGCAATTAAGTTGTCCCATTTCTGCTGCCTTCCTACTTTTTCAGTTATCTTCCCTCTAAATTAACACTCCTTAGTAGCTTGATAAGAATTATGCTACACTTAGCACCAACTCCACCCTGAAGACCATGACATTTTAAGACTGCTCAAGATACAGCTTTTTGAATTTTTAAGCTTCAAGATACTTTAACAACGAACATTACAAATATATACACATATAAATACGTGTCTTACAAGAGAAATACAAAACTTGTCACCTTTTTGATATCTTCATGCTCATAGATACTTGGAGCCAAGGCTAAAGCAAGTCTCTCATATATGTCTGCTTTCTTAGAAAGCTCTTTGAGCATTTCCACACGTTCCTCTGTAAACCTCTTTTGCTCTGTTTCCTCATCAACACCGTGCAGGCGTTTGGAGTCTGTCTTGCGATAGTGTATGACATCAATGTGGGTCTTATACACGGATTTTACACTGCTGACCCGTGGATTAACTCGAATGGGCACTGCCCTGTAGATACCTAAATACAAATTTCAACCACAGTGTTAGGTATGGAGAAACATGGTCATTCCCCAACACTAAAAATTTTACATGTTCCCTGGAAGAGTAGAGCTTTTCTAAACAGGCTAAATATTTTGTCATCTTATTTCTCACTGTGTCACTTATTTCTCATGTAGAAGCCATATTTAAAGTCATCTAGATCCTATTTTTGCAGATACACATATGTGTTTTACATTCCTACCAAAAGTGTTCTCAACAATGAAAGCATTTTTGAAAAAAACGTAAGGCTTGGTGCTTTTGAAATTCCCGCTCCAGTCAGCTTTTCCCCCTCTTTTTAAGTGCCAAATTTAGTAACAGCTTTCAAATGCATTTCAAACAGCTTGGGTTTTTTACAGTGGTTGTTTTAAAGCAAAGTGGTTTTTAAAATGTTGCTGCAGTATCACAAGACTTACTCTACATTACCACTCTCCTGACTGCAGACACTATTTAAGATACTGCCTCTTCTTCAGCTACAGTTTCAGAATGAAGGAATCCAGGTCAGACAGCCTGAAGATTGTCTAGTCTAATCATGGGCTCAAACTGGAGTCAGCTGGAGTCCACTGCTTGCTAAAGACTGCATTCAATCAGGTTTTGAGTATCTCTAAGGACAAAGACTCCACACAGCCTCACTAGGCAACCTGTGACAGAGCTCAACCACATAAACAGTAAAAAAAGTTCCTATTTTTACCTGGAACTGCCTATTTCATTTTGTGCCCTCTGTGTGCCACTGGGCATCACTAAGAAGAGTCTGGCTTTGTCTTCTTCACACTACTGCCCCTCCAACCACACCAAATCAGGTGTTTCTAAACATGCTGCTAGGATTTCCCCAAGCCTTCTCTTCTCCAGGCTGAGCACTCCCAGCTTTCTCAGCCTTTCCACGTACGACCAAGGCTTCTGTTATCATCACAGACCTTGGCTGAATGCACTCCTGTATGTTCATGTCTCCCTTGCACTGGGGAGACCCCAAAACTGGACCCAGTGCTCCCTCAACCTGCTGGCAACACTCCTAATACAGCCCAGGAGAATGCTGGCACCACAGTCAGGGTCTATCAAGCACTGCTTCCTTCCAGTTCTGTTTTTGTCTGCAAGCTGCTGAGGGTGTACAACACTGCCCCAGTCACAAAAGGTTTCCAGGATTATTGGCTCTATCACCTTTCCCAGGGGTCAAGATGAAGTTGACGAGCCTACAGTTCCCCAAGTCTCCTCCTCACTCTAGGGAGTGACACTGGCTTTTTTTCTAGTATTTTAGCCAGTCACCATGACTTTTCAAAGATAACTGAGTGGCCTTGCAAAGAAAGTGTCAAGCTCCCTCAGCACTAGCAAGTGCATCCCATAAGGTCCCTTTAGACACAGTTAAGATCAATGAAAAAGAAGAATGGAAATATTCAACCCAAATTTTACCTGTGACATTAACTCTGTCACCTGGCTGAACTTTATCAACAAGGTCATTGTGAGCAAAGAGCGCAACCGTATGCGGGGTCTGCCCAGCTGGCATATCTTCAGGAGACTCCTGCAGTTTGATCTAGCAAAAACACCAATTAAGTTTCAGTTGCAAAAAATCAAAGCTTTTCCACAGAGCATATAACAGGATTTTCTATTAACACAGTCTTCAGCATCATTTTCAATCAGGAACACTGCTCAGAAACAAAATACCCCCACCCAAACAGCAAAACTGATTACTGATTAAAAGAGAGAATGAAAATGAGAATTCTGCTGATTGTTACTGGCATGGCTAAAATGCTGCTACGAACAAGGCACACCTAGTCTAGACAGAAGTGGATATACTGTAGATAAAAGGGCTTCCATACAGAAACATTAGAGGTGTACATACTTCATTTCATCCTACTAATGCATTTCTTCTCCAAAGCAGACTGTTTCCACTGAGTTGTTTAACCCATTTCCACATTCCAAAACACTTTTTCTTTTCAAAGCTTTCAATCTCAAGACATGTAATTAATGCTATTGATGATTTAGGAGGGTGCGGGAGCAAAACCTAGCAACTGTTTCATTTTACCCACTATTAGCTACTACCTAAGCCAACATACCATCTGTTTGTCAGAGAACATGGATCTGTTGTGAATCAGCGCCATACTGTGCGTTGTGTTACAGTTCTTGCACACTGATGGTTCCGCAATCCTGCCACGGTCAATTTCCACTCTGGTGGTGAAAGCGCAAACCTGGCATCTAAAGAATGCTTCCTGCATCTCAGGAATTAACTGGGAGCTTCTGATAACCATGCCACTGATGGTGATGAGTTGATCAATGTCTACAAAAATATAGAGATTCATGTCATGACCTCATACTCTGATAATTTAAATAACCTTCAAAATTTCACATTACAATAGTTTTTAGGCAGGAGGCAGACAGTCAGGTTACTATTATTTTGTTTGAGCAAAAAGGATCATAAATGCATAGTACAAATATTCTAGTTTACAGGATGTATGTATGCAAAATATGTATGCAAAATTATGTATGCAAAATAAAGAATCCTTTGCACCTGCAGTACCAAGAACATGAATAGTTGATGATAGGAGAGATTTCCTTTATGGATAGATTATTCTGCATTTGGGCTCTAAAGCATTTGCTTTTGAAACACACATATGAATGGAAGACATTGGTGTGGATGGACTACAGTTTTATATAGTCCTAATGTAATTTTATGTTAGTATTCACCACGTTTATGAAAATCTTTAAGATTCTTTTCTAACATGGTAAGAAAAAAGTTTACCTTCAGGGTTTAGATTTCTCATATTCCTGGTCTTCAGTGCATTATATGGCCTTACTTGAATTTGATGCTCTAGTATTGAATCAGGGTAACGATCAAAAAAGATCTCATTGGCAGCCATGTCAAATGTTGGGATAACCTCCTATATAAAAACAGCTTACAAGTTAAATCACAGAATGAAGCAATTGTGCATAAAGCATTTTATGTGCTGCTGATCAGCCAGCAATGACTATAAGTTACGCCATCTGAGCATTTTCCTATGTAACAGAAAACCTCTGTTCAGATCAGATTTATTCATTCACTTGAGTATTGCAAAGGGTGGGAGGGAAGTACAAGACTGGACATGGCAGTTCACCAGCTAACTTCGCATGCACGAGGTACACACTGTGTCTATGATCATCTGCTATGAAACAAGACATTTTATATTCAGTAAAATAAAGTAGCCACTGAGATTGCACCGAACACACACAGTATGCACTGCATTTAAACAAACACTTTAAAACCCAGAAATATTGAAGAGCCACCTGAAAGCCAGAGAACAAGTACACTACTTCACCTGAGGATAGCAGATCAATTGCCTGTAGAGATTTTCGTCAAATGATCTCAGATGGTCACAATTTACGTTCAGGAATGGTTCCCCAACCATATTAATCTGCAAGAGAGTTAGGAAACCTTTAGCTCAATGGCATGCAAGACTGAAAAAAGAAAAGTTGAATTCACTGCATTCCAAGTACCTCTTGAAGTCGTTGCATATAGCGTGGCTCATTAAGATCCAGGCCAATGTCTTCATCCTCTTTATCCAGTGGATCGATAAAGCGCTGGAGAAATCGCTGAACGATGGCGGTAAAAGAGATACAGACAAGAAAAATGAGCAGAATTTAGCAATACAAACACCTACTTTGTATCAGATTCAACTAATATTTGTTTAAATCAAACTAGCTTTTCATTTAAAAAAAAGGAAGAAACGAAACCCACCTGGAATTTTTCTTTGCACGAGGCCACATTAACATCTGTTCCCCAAATAACAAGCTTTTGTCCAAGAGATTGCTCGGTTGCTACTATATCCTCAGCCAGCTGCATGGAAACAAGTTAAGCATACATAAATATATATATGTTTAAAAAGCAGCTGTCAGATACAAGAGATGAGACATCCACCTACCCCATCCGAGTGTAAATCCACTTGTCTGGCTTTACGGACAGACCCAAGATCTGGCCTCTGCCTGACTGGAGTTCCTCGTACACCACTTCGTGGGGTACCCTCTACCCTGGAGCTGGGTGTGCCATAAGTCAGAGGTGAACTGATGTCGAAGTCAAGAGGAATAGCTACAAAAGGAAGTGTTTTGTAATGATTATCGGCATTTTTTACTTCTAGAGCAGACTAAAATTCAGGCTCTGCATTTGTCTCATTGTTCTTTTAACTCTACTGTCATAGAATGAGTAGTATCAATGAAGTCCAGTGCTTTGTCAAAACACAATAAAGATGTTGCCAATCTACCTAGAACTTTTCTTTGTATTAACAGCTCTTCTCAAAGATCTTAAGTTCTAATAAAGCTTCCCTAGAAAACTTTACAGTAGTACCGCATTTTAAAACTACATTGGAGTTCAAGCATAAAAATATGCAGAATTTTAGATTAAACACTTTTTTTTTAGTATTTTGGGGGCTGTAAAGCAAGTGACACAATTAACAGCTACTGGAATTAAAAACAATCTTATCTATAAAAAGAAAGGCTTTCTATAGTAAACTACCTAATTCTTTCTGCATTAGTAGTTTCATTATTTTATTCTTTCTAGAAGAAAACTTTAAAACAAAGTATAATCTCCGATACCCATTCCCATGCTAACTGGAAGCTACGATAGAGGTCTGCACCCCAGACACTGACTGCCCTCCTGTAGTATTCACTACACTAAATTCAAATGAGAAACATGAGACAACACTCATTTTTTCCTCGAGTGTTTTTCAGCCGGATCCGTTCCCGACGCTGGCTCGCCCCACGGCGGTGCAGGCGGCCCTCCGGGCTGCATCCCCGGGGCCCGCAGAGCCACGGAGCGCCCCAGCTCCAGCGTACCGGAGTGGCGGAACTGCGGCGGGCTGGAGAACAGCGCATCGGCGGCGCCGGGGCTCTGCACGTCCGCGGGCGGGGACGTGGGCATGGGTTGCAGGTCCCCGGTGGAGGTGGAGTCGTCTGTCCGCCGCTTCTGGGAAGGAGGAGAGCGAGCATCTTGTGCTGCAAGACACAAGCAGACCCGGAGCCGGAGTTACAATAGCCAGGCCGCCGCACCAGGCGGACCGAGGAGGGGGCTGGGACAACACCCCCGGGGGGGGCGGCCCCTTTCCCCCGCAGCACTTACGAGTCGGTGGGTTGCTGCCCCGGCCGCGTTTGCCCCGGCGGCGGCTGGGAGTGGAGGCTGGCGACGACATGGCGCTGCTGCGGCTCCCGCGGCGGTCCTACCTGAGGGTAGGGGGTCGGCGAGAAGAATGAGCGCGACGGGCGCTCCGCCACCGGCCGAGCCCCGACCGGCGGGGTTGCCTCCCTGTCCTCCCCTCGCCAGCCGCGACCCCCGCCCGGTGCCCCCACCCACCTGCACTGCCCCACAGACGCCGCCACACTCCGCGCCAAAGCCAGCGGCGTCCGCGCGCTCTCCCGGGCTTTCTGGCCAATGGCGAGGCGCGATCGTAACGGGAGCGCCCAACGAAGGCAGAAGGGGGGGATGCGGAACCGAGAAGGAAAGGAGGAAGGAGATGAATCCTCTAGACCCCCGAAGTGAGAGTTTCGCCCCACTGGACCTGCTGCAATAGAGGAAGAATTATAATTCAGGTTACTACCTGTGGTACAGGGCAGAGGCTACCCTCAGTAATGGCACATCGCTTCGCCCCCCGCAAGCTAGAGTGGAGCTGCCCTCACCATACCGAATTTCGCGGCAAAACTAGAGCTGCAGGGAGGCGGGGGGAGGTCGGAGCAGCCCATTCTCGGGGGGGGGGAGGAGGGAACACTACTACTCTATCCAGCATTACTGTCCCGTTCGGGGCTCCTCGGTACAACTGGAGCTCCTGGAGCGGGTCCAGCGAAGGGCAATAAAGATGATTAAGGGACTGGAGCATCTCTGTGATAAGGAAAGGCTGAGGGAGCTGTGCCTGTACAGTCTCGAGAAGAGACGACTGAAAGGGGACCTCATCAATGTCTGAGTATCTGTAGTGAAGGTGCCAAGTGGATGGAGCCAGGCTCTTGTCGATGGTTCCAAACAAAAGGACAAGAGGCAACAGGCAGAAACTGGTGCACAGGAAGCTCCATCTGAATGTGAGGAAGAGCTTTTTTACTGCGCAGGTGACCGAGCACTGGAACAGTTTGCGCAGAGAGGGTGTGGAATCCCCCTTACTGGAAATACTGAAGCACCGTCTGGGTGCAATCCTGTGCCTGCTTGAGCACTTGACCCACTGGGGTCCCTTCCTGCCTGACCCATTCTGTAATTCTGTGTGTGCATGTCCTGAGCCCATCCTGCGACAAGAGACATAAAAACGCTCGAAACGCTCTTCCCTGCTGCCGGCCCTGATTCCGCTGGGAATGGTGTGGCGGAGTGCTTCTCCGGCCCGAGCTCAGCAGTGCGCATCCCCCGCGGCTGGCGTTGGATGCGGCGGGAGGCGGGCCCTTCCCGCCCGCTTCCTTGCCCTGGTTGCCCGCGGGGCCGGGGCAGCATGGCTGGGGTGCAGCAGTGCCTGCTCCAGCTGCACCGCTGCCTGCAGCCCGGCGATGCCGCCGGCAGCGCCCTGCACGGATACAGCCTGCTCCGCAGCCTGGCCGAGACCTGCGTGGCCAGCATGGCCAGCAGCGAGCAGGGTGCGCCCGCAGCCCGGGCCCGGCGGGGGGATCTGAGCGGGGCCTGGGGAGGGCTCGGCGGCGGCACGCACGCACCGGAGCGGGGCGGCTCCCTCCGTGCTGCGCTCCATGCTTTGTGTCACTGGTGTGGCATAAAGGTGGATTCCGAGGGAGGGGGGTCTCTTGCCCCAGATAACCATCCACCGGGGTAAAAGCACTTCGGTGCGGGCCTCTGTGCTGAGCTGCCCCAAGGCTGGCTTTCCGTCGGCCCTGAGCAGGGGCGGGCTCCGGTGCGAGGGCACGGGCTCGGGCCCGGGCCCCGAGGCCATGGGGAGGTCAGTAGCACCCACACTTGTTGTGGTTTTTCTGGTGACAAGCGTCAGTCGTCCCCAAGGCGTCAGGGCACCCTTTGCATCAGGGGATGGGCTGGGTGGTGCACATCAAACCAACCACCTGATGGTTCCTTTGCCTCCCTGCAGCGCTGCACCTGTCCCTGGTGTTTTCCCAGGAGCATGGCTTACTCGTCTTTATCCACAGATCCCTCACCATCGAGGAAGTAAGTTGGCAAACTCCAAAGTAGCGTTTAGGTAGTGCTATATGAACAACATGTTACACACTTAAATTGTTTTTTTTAAACTTTCCAGTTTCGAGATTGTAGGGAAGAAGCGTTGAAGTTTCTTTGTGTCTTTATGGAAAAAGTTGGTGACAAAATTCATCCTTACGCCTGTAATATTAAGGTGGGTAAATGAAAATTATTTCCTAAAAGTGTCTTTGCCAGATAGTTGAAACAAGTCTGGTGGGTGTCATGTCATAACACTCGTAGCTATACTTCACCCCTCCCAGTCAGCCTTGCCCATCTCTAGTGTTCGTGTTAGAGCTGAAATAATTTGTTTGACATAAAGTAATTCATACCACAGAGCGGTGTGGAATCGTTTGTTCACCTATAGACTTAATATAATTAACTTTTCTTTATAGGACATAGTAGGTATTGTTTCGGAAAATCAGTTATTTTCGTTGGAAACAATAGTTGTAACTTCTGATTTGTACAAACTAAAGTGATAATTTTAAGTGTAAACTTTTAAATGTTTTTGTAGGTGGTGGTTAATTTTAAATACCAGTTTTTTTAAAATTTCTCCTGAGAAGTTGTTACTTTTGCAATATATATAGAAATTGGTGGTAACTACAATACCTGAGGTTGCTGGAGTCTGGATTGCTGAATAGCTGTGTGCTGCTTTGCATAGAAATGCTTAACAGCACCACTGAAATTTTTGTTCTCAAATTAGTAGCTACTGATTGTAAGGAATGATACTACTGAGGTAGAAAGTTTGCTCTGTGTGCCTTTTACTGCAGAAACTGCAATTTCTTTGCTTGAGCTGGGATTTGTTACTATGTCAGACAGTGCTGCAGTATTGTCAGTGAAGCCACTTCCAGGACTAGGTATTGTTTTAATCTTTTTAAAAAGGAGGTAGAGGAATGTTGTTATCTTTGAATTTTCACCTTTACTTACAAGTACTATAATCTCCGTTTTTTTTTCCTTTGTAGCAAACTTGTCTTAGTGTCTATACAAAAGAGAGAGCAGCAAAATGTAAAATCTCAGCACTGGAACTTCTGATTAAGGTGAAATGCATTTTATAAATTTCTCTTGTTTGTAGAAAATTGGCTGTATTACTATAGTTCTACTATATCATGCAGAAAATCTGTATCACAGAGTCGCAGAATAAGCTGAGTTGGAAGGGATCCACAAGGATCATGGAGTCCAACTCCCAGCCCTGCACAGCACCATCCCCAGAAGTCACACTATGTGCCTGAGAACACTGTCCAAACATTTCCTGAACCCTTGTGTGGTGCTGTGACCACTTCCCTGGGGAGCCTGTTCCAGTGCCCAACCACCCTCTGGGTGGAGAACTGTTTTCTGATACCCAACTTAAACTTCCCCTGGCACAGCTTCAGGCCATTCCCTTGAGTCCTGTCAGTGGGCACCAGAGAGATCAGTGTCTGCACCTCCTCTTCTCCTCGTGAGGAGGTTGTAGTCTGCAGTAGCAGGAGACTAGTGATAGCGTCATATTTAGATGTTAGAAAAAAATACGTCTTAACAACAGATTGTCTTCAATATTCTCCAGTAGGTTCCTTAGATGTGGGCATGTCATTTCTTCATATGTTAGAGCAAAATACAATTGTTTTGGGGGCAATTGCAGATCTCTCTCCGTTTATTACGATTATTTAAGGAGAAATTTTGCTGTTGAATTGCATTCTTGCTTTAAAATACTCTGTATTATATATGCTATTGTAATATAAGATAAAGTATTTGAAAGGTGTGGAGGAGGAGGAGGACTTTTTTTCCAGAAATTTATTTGCTGTGCGAGACAGTAGTTCCTTTGAATGCATTTAGACCCTTCTTTTGTAAATGCTTTTATGCCTACATAGGTTCGTTTGAGAAACTAAAGTCCCTTCTGAGTTACTCTGAGTCAGTTCTCTGAATTGGATTGGCTTTATACCAGCAGGGAGAGAAATGCAGTGTGATAAAAGCTACTGCAGACTTGTTAAGCATGTGCTCTTGTGGGGTTTATGTATACATATCTATAAATCATACTGCGTAAAGGTTTTATGTAGGTGATCTGTGTATAATCTGTATACTATAAACGAAAAGTTGTAAATTTTGTATTTATGCATATATAGGAAGGTAGTTTGTTGTTAAAGTAGATTGCATGCCATTACTCTTCTTTGGACAAGTCACCTTAGATCTCTCTCATAGAATAGCATACTTGTTTACTTAATCTGAACTTACATGTATGAACTGTGTTTTTATTTAGACCAAGTAGTATCGGGTTATTGATCTTAATGTTTTTCTTTTTCTTTTTTTTTTTTTTTTTTTTAATCTATCATAGTTGCTTCACAGGTTACAACGTTCCTGTCTGATGGAAGAAATGAAAGTTAGAGAGATATTTAATAAATTTTATGGGGAGCTTGCTGCAAAAAGTAAAATTCCTGGTACAGGTAGGCTTTAGTTTTTCTTAGATTGTCAACCTGTACTCAGCACTGGTGAGGCTGCACCTCGAATCCTACATTCAGTTCTGGGCCCCTCACTACAACTAGGACATTGAGGTGCTGGAGTGTGTCCAGAGAAGGGCAGTGGAGCTGGGAAGGGTCTGGAGCACAAGTCCTGTGAGGAATGGCTGAGGGAGCTGCAGTTGTTTAGCCTGGAGAAAAGGAGGCTCAGGGGAGACCTTATCACTCTCTACAACTACCTGAAAGGAGGCTGTAGCCAGATGAGGGTCTGTCTCTTTTCCCAGGTAACAAGTGACAGGACAAGAGGAGATGGCCTCAAATTGCATTAGGGGAGGTTTAGATTGGACATTAGGAACAATTTCTCCTCTCAGAAAGGGCTGTCAGTCATTGGAACAGGTTTTCAAGGAAGTGGTGGAGTCACCATCACTGGACATGTTTAAAAGATGTGTAGGTGTGGCACTTGGGGACATGGTTTAGTAGTGAGATGTGGCAGTGTTAAGTTAATGGTTGAACTTGATGATCTTAAAGGTCTGTTCCAGCCTAAACAATTCTATGATTCTAAAGCTCTTTGTAGTCTTATTCTAACCCTGGCTAGTGTTGTCCTCAAAGCTGCAGTTTTAGTGTGATAGTTCCTGCGTTGATCACCTGTAATGTGAGCTCATCAGTTCTGCCTTGCCTGATTATATTATTTATGGCATATTACTATGAGCTCCAGTTTGATCATCTTGGCTAGTTACAGCTGAAATCTTGTCTTGACAGGTCTGCCCCTCATAAAACTTGCTGTGCCTGCATAGAATCCTTCAGTCTGAATTCAAGCCTATAAACTTCTGCTAGCTGTTGGCCTTAACAAGGGCTTCCTCAGTGGATATGGCATTTAAATCAGTTTTCTGAGCCCTGTTTAAAAACAGTAAATGTGTTTAACTAATTGATGTGAGAGGAGGATGCATCTCACTTTATAGTATGTAGATATATAGATGTATGTGTATACATAAAAATATGTCTGTCCTACACTTTAATCACTAATTAAACTGTCAGGGATGGTTGTCTCATGGATACAAGTTAATAGGAATTGCACTGGAAAAGTTGAAGCAATGATTTCAGTAATTAAGATTTAACAATATTAAAAATTACTTTCTAGTATTGGAAAAGATTTATGAGCTTTTGGGAGTTTTGGGAGAAGTCCAACCTAGTGACATGATTAACAACTCTGAAAAACTATTCCGAGCTTATTTGGGAGAGCTTAGAACACAGGTATGATTGGAATTTCTTTTCATTCTTTGGTTTTTTGCTTTGGTTTTTTGCATTGCTTTGGTTTTGAGTTGGTTTTTTTTTTTTTTCCTTTGAAGTGTGTAGCACTGGGTGTTGGAATACTACTGTAGCTAGTACAGTTTGTAGGGATCTGACTGGACAGTCGTAAATGCTTCCTTAAGGAGTGTTTAAGTTTGTGTTCTCTGGTTCTGAGAAGCTTTCAAATTAAAAATTCAAGGCCATCAGTAACAGACAAATGAACCAATTTGCTGTGTGAAAAGATGGCATGTGATGATCGTTCCCCAAGAAATGTTATCTTGTCATGCACTGGTAGTTTCTGATTTGTTCTCTACTAGCTGCAAAGTCCTTGCACTTGAGGTAAACATCACATTTCTGCTGAACTTTCATATATTCTGCATTTTTAAGTACTTTTAAGACTAGTGTATTTTATCCAAGTTTTGGTATGGTTGGTCTTGGTGGAACATTTCCGTGCTTTTCAAAGGATCTCTTACGCTTCCCTCCAAATGAAGTGACGCTTAGGAGTAAAAATATTTCCGTGGAGTTGTTTCATAGAGTTGGGTGCTGATGTAACTATTAAGTTGAAAGAAGTTATTTAACTACACTTGTAGGAAATGGGAAGCCTTGGTGTAAATTTATCTTAGCTTGAGGGTATTTTATTTTTTTTCAGATGACATTTGCTACGAGGGAACCCAAGCTACCTCTTGTAGCAGGTTGTCTGAGGGGACTGGGTGCACTCATGTACAACTTCACCAAGTCTGTGGATGAAGGTATGTTCTTTTCCTATGTGAAAGGCAGTTACACATTTTGATACAGTTTTACAGAAAGTCATACATACATTTAATTATTATACAGCCATAAAGTAGCACCATTTCTGTGTGTAAACTCAGAATTAAAATTTCCATGCTGGCAGGTAGTTTATGCAAAATACACAGTCCTTGTTGTCTGTCTTTGTGTGAAGTGGCCTCATCAGCGTTTTTCTATATGTAAATGTTTCAAGTGCTATTTTCTGACCGCATATTGGGCAGCTGTGAGAGCCACATTGAAGCCGAATGCAGTTTGTATGGAGATGTGTTTCTCTTAAAGAGTCTGTTAAAACATGGGTATTCAGAAAAATCAGCTAATATAGATGTACAATTTTTTTCAAATTCAAGAGTATTTCAGGAAAAAAAAGTCTCTTTCTTAAAATGAGATATATAAGGCTTTCCAATATCACTTCTTCATACCAAGCTTTGTTAAAAATATCTTAGTCTTCACTCTGCCTACTGTATGTCATTAGTGAAATACTCACTATTGGATTGTTTCACAGATCCTCAGACTGCAAAGGAGATTTTTGATTTTGCAATGAAGGCAATCAACCCACAGGTAAATCTGCTGCATGTTAATTGTTCTACAGTTAGCCCTGGTGAAGAGTAAATCACATGTGACAAACCTTTTCTGATATTACAGGTTGATCAGAAGCGATACGCGGTGCCTCTGGGTAAGATGTAAACTATTTCCATTCATGCTGAGGTGGATACTGTCTTTTGTCTGGAAGTGTTTATTCTTTACCTGATGTGTTCAGATGTCTCTAGTCTTTAATCTTCTAAGCTGGCCAAGGGGAAAGCTGCTGTGCTTTTAAGTTGGAATATAGAGTTTGACATGTATTTGGTTAAACTAGTCAAGGTCTAACCAGCTTATGAATAGCAGCATTATACTTGATGTTGTTTGCTCCTTTGGAGTAGTACAAAACTGTGACGTGAGAAAGGAATGGTAGAAATAAGAGGAGTGTAGCTAATTAGGAGAAAAGATATGGCAGTGGATTGAGTTAAAAGAAAAAAAAGGAGAGAAATTTCACTGGAAGAAGGAGAAAAAGAATGGGGGGAAAAAAATTAAAGAAGGTTAGAGATTGGCCTCTGAAATATGAGTGGCTCATGCAGAAATTGCAAAAATGCAAGATTTGAGTATTAGGCCCATAGTAACTGTGAGGGGTAAAACCCTCTTTAAAGACAGTCTTCCCTCCCCCCAGTTAATTCATTAAGTATCTTGAAATTTCATTTATGCTTATATTTGGAATAGCGAAATTACCTATAATCTGAATTCTTTATTTGTCTGCATCACAGTTTGGCAAAGGAGGGGACTTATGCATGTGTCCTGACAACAGAAACCAGATCCTTCTGAATTGTGAAATCAAGTATTCTTATTTAGAACCCCTAAAGTCCCTTTCTTTTTCAATATTAATGTAAATTACATCAGAACACGGCTGTGTGTTCCATAATGGTGTACATTTAAAAAGAGGATTTTGGAGGATTGTTTTTATGCTTAAATTTTTAATGTTTGGATACTGATACTTTATTGGCTAGAGGAATATATTTTATACCCTTCAGTCATGGTGGGTCTACCTACCTAAAGTCCTATTGTGGACTTTTGTAGTCTGGGCTGGTTGTGTGAAATGGAGTATAACTCTGGTTTTTAATGAGAATTGTTTTTAAATTGCAGCTGGGCTACAGTTGTTCAGCTGGCACGCTGCTCAGTTTGGAGCCTTGCTCCTGGACAACTATGTGTCCCTCTATGAAGCAATGTGCAAGTGGTGTGGCCACACACATCAGGAGCTGAAGAAAGCCAGTTATTCTGCACTGGATTCATTCCTCAAGCAGGTGAGCATCACCTGGATTCACTGGGATCTCCAAGTCTAAAGCAAAATTAAATTTCTTTAAATAGTGGGGATATTTGGTGCTTGGAAATTCAGTGAATCTGTTTCATAAATAATTATTTTGTTTGAAGTGCTTTGTATTACAAGCTAGGTATCTTCTAAGGCTTACTGTAAATTTTTTGTGAAATGCTGAAATGCTTATGTCTGTTCTACAGATTTCTTTAATGGTGGCTAAAGATGCAGAGCTACACAAGAGCAAGTTGCAGTTCTTCATGGAGCAGTTCTATGGAATCATCAGGAGGATGGATTCAAGCAGCAAAGAATTGTCCATCGCCATTCGCGGATATGGGCTTTTCGCAGCAGTATGTGCGAAAGAGTTATTCTGATGAAGGAGCTTACTGAATGCATGTAAAGCTAGGATTCATATACCATGCATCTTACTGTTTTACCCAGCTCGTTCAATAGGGAATGCTCCTGGTTTTGGACTAAGTGTTGGACTTAATTAACTATGCTGTAAAATATCTTTTAGATGAAAATTTTTAAAACATATACTGAATCTAGTGGGAGCACTTGCAGCATGGGGTTGTAGTTGTAGTTACTTCCTGTGCACAAGTTCTGAAGTAGGAAAACAGGAGCTTCATATACAGCTGTCACAAAACTTAAGGATGTGCTTAATTGTTCAGGTACAGGCAATATGTTGTTATCTCTCTCTGCATTTAAATGGTAGAATCCAGGCCAGCTTTGCTCTCAGAGTAGTTCAGAGATTCCTACAGAGCTCACTCAAGCAGCTAAAAGGCACTGCTGACTGAAACAACCACAAACTAAAATACAACAAGAAACAGCAAACAAAACCATGCCTACATACCTATTTGGATGGCAGGTATATTTATCAGGAAGCACCGCTAGGAAGAAACTTCCAGTTTTTGTCAGCAGTCAGTTAAAATGGGAATATAACAATAAGTTAAAGCTCAATAAATAAAGGGTGGTATTTATGTATCTGCAGCCTCTGTGCTTGGTGTTGGTACCACAACTTTTATATAACAAAATTCTAGACTTTTTTCTCTCTCTCAAAGCAGAAATTAGGTTAGATAATGTCAAAGATTAGGTAGAGAAGGTTATGAAAGGTTATAGAACAGCTAGTTACTAGCTGAATCCTTTCTATTTTGCTACCTTTTGAGCAGAGAGCATTTGTTTTGTCGAATTTTCCATGTTCTTTGTTGAAACCTCATCTTCCATTTTTGTGGCATGAGGTAGAATGGAAATTAGTTCAAGGTATTATTTCCAGAAAAAAAGAAGTATTCCAAATTCCTGAGTTGAAAGAACCCTATTGAAAACATCTATTATGGAACTCAAGAACTTAAAATTGCATAATGTAAATACAGAGATAGGATAAAACTGCAAATTTTAACAAATTTATTGCTCCAGTACCTATAAATCTTTAATATATTAAGACACACTGATAGTTGTTAGTGTGTTTAGATTAAATCTTGGCCAAGCATCAGATACGGGGTTGTGAGGAAGCAGTCTTGGTGCTACTGCAAGTTGTGATTGTAGCACTGAACTTGCGTCCATGCTTGGTTCAGTTTCAAGGCAGAATACTTCTTTAATTGCTAAAATAATCTTAAAGTAATACTTGAACTTCTGTAAACTGTTAATGGATAGTCTTAATTGTGTGAGCATGTTTTTAGATGGACTAGATTCAACCTTTAGGCTAACTCCCATATTTCACTGTTATGTAAATCAGTCCATTCTTTTTCCATGGTCAGTTCCTTACCACAGTGCTTGCCTGTGACCTGGTTTCTGTCCACAAAGACTGATTTTTAACCTAGTTCATGCTGTGATTTACAAATCATTCTATAGAAATTTATAAGCTTTGTTACAAACCCTCTGTTACTCCTTTGGATACTTCCCACTTGTTCATTAGTTTAGGAATAGTCTTTATAGGTTCTGTTTGTACAGGACCTATAACAATAAAAGTTCAGAATTTGGACTGCTCAGTTAAGTGTTTAATAGTAGAAACCTGTCAGTGATAATCAGTTAAGCTACATTAAGGTAAGCCACTTACTACTTTAATGCAGCTAATTCAAAATACAAATACAAATCTTAGCATCCATAATGCCATATTTAAGATATTTACAGCCAAACTCCCATGTTTTTCAGGCTGAATATGAATTCATGTCACTGAAAGTTCAAGTACTTTTACAGTAAATTACACTGCATTAGTGAACTATTATTACAGTCCATTTCAGGTACTGTGTTTCTCATACATGTAGCAAGTAGAGTACTTAAAGTTAGTTTATTCAGATGTGTTGAGTTTCTGGAAAAACTTCAAATATCATTCCTATTATGGTTCAGTGAAGACGTGGCTGGGTTTTAGTGCTACAGCATGCATTTGTTTGCTCAGCTCTACAAAATTGCCAAAGCAGGTTTTTATTTTCTCTCTGTAAGCCCTGTAAAGCTATACATTCTGAGGATGTGGACCACATGTATGTGGAGCTCCTTCAGCGTTGTAAGCAAATGTTCCTCACAGAAGCAGAAACAGTAGATGACCATCTGTATCAGCTACCAAGTTTCCTCCAGTCCATTGCAAGTGTGATATTCCATATCGATACAGTAAGTGGAGTATTTAAAGTACCGCCCAATTCTTTGATGCAGTTACAGGTCTATGAGGAGGTAGTAGCTGTGAACCTACCTATGGTAAAGGGTGTTCCTTTAAGTGAAATGTGATGACATCTAGCCCCTAGGGGATGGGAAGAATATCAGCAGAATGCTCTATTGGATTTTATTTGGATAAAGAAAATGCACTGAATGTGCTAAATAAAATGCTACAGTGCATTGAAATTAAGGAAAACCATTATTGCCTAATGTGAATACGTTTTTGTTTATTTTAGGTTCTTTATTTGGACGTAACCATACCCTTTATATGTTTATACCACTCTGCTGCTGCTTTGTCTTTTGGTACTGATAGTTAGCCTGTTCTCTGAGGCTGATGCTTTGGTTCTGCTATGATGCTATGCTGTCTGTTTAAATGAGGGCCTTCTGGTTCCTACCTGTAGCTGTGAAGTAAGATTGGGGCATACATTTTGTATTCAGGTGGTTATGGATAAACATTATAATGCTGTTATTGGGATTTAATTACATTGGTACTTTTCTAGTAAGCTTAAGACTAGATTCACTGAAGCACTAATCTGTTCAGGAGCTACTTTCCATTATGTGGTTCAGGAAACTTTCTTATTCTGTTTGGTTAGTTTTATTTGTGGGGTAATTTGTTGTTGTTGTTGCTTTTGTTTGTTTCTTTGTTTGGGGTTTTTGTATGTCTGAAATGAATTCAGTTGCAAAGTCTCTTCTTGTTCTCAGAGCAGATCATCCTGCAAGCTCTTGTAACAAAGTAACTTGCTGAAATAATTTCATGTAATTTGCATGATGGATATTTTGTTTTTCTTTATTCTAGGTTCCTGAAGTATACACTCCAGTTCTTGAACATCTAGTTGTGCTGCAGATCAACAGCTTTCCAAAGTACAGTGAAAAAATGCAGCCAGTGTGTTGCAGATCTATAATAAAGGTGTTTCTGTCCCTCTCAGGAAAAGGTCCAGTTCTCTGGAGCTTTATTAGCACTGTGGGTGAGTCTGTGATATTAACTTCATTGGAGTTTTTTGGGATCATGGTTTTTTTTCTTCTGGTTGGTTGGGGTTTTTTTTTCCCTAGATTGCTTAACCAGTTCTAAGAGGGAGATGTGGAATAGCCATTTAGGATCAAAAATAAAGCTTGTTGTTCTTCAGTAATGGAGGTTGAGTGTTTCCATGGTGTTATTTTTCAATATCCACTGTTAAATAACTTCAGGAATGCATTTAACAATTGTTTTGGATAACAAAGTGGATATGGTTAAGGGCAGGAGAGTACATGTTTGTGATAAGGCTTGCATTCCTGCCTTGAAGGATTATGGGAAGAAAGAGATTTCATGGCAAAGTGTACAAAAATCTATTCAATGTCCTTTCAGTTAGCCCTACAAAATAGCACAGAAAATAGGGGGAGTAGGGTGAGTGTTACCTCTATTGGAAATGCAATTTTTTTCATGCTCTGGAAGTTTTAAATAGTAAAAGTTAAGATTCCAAATATGCAGTTAGTCAGGTACAGTTCTGTGAATGTGATACTGAATGTGTCAGCATTGGTAGCTGACAGTTCCAGTAGTCTCAAGCATGCTGACATTTCTTTTTAATGGTTTTCAGAAATGATTTTTAATTTCTTTCAACTATTTATCATGGCTTTTCTCTATTGCTGGGGCGTTTTCATTGTTTCCCATGTTCTTGAGTTGGGAAGTGGTGCACCCAAGTACTGTGTTGATCCTAAGTCCATGAAAACCATTGGGAGTTGTTGCCTCTTCAGCAAGGGCATTATGGCTGATTCCTTGGTCATCATTCATAATCAGGAAAAAGTCAAAGCAGTATTGAGAAAAGGTAGTAAGAAGCAAGGTCAGATTTGGCTACCTGTGGAACATCCTGGAGTCAAGGCTCTGATTTGGGCTATTTTGTCCTTAAAGGTAAAAATTTTTTTGCATCTCCCTTACCATGACAGAATATAGAAAACAGAAGACTGATTTGTTTTGTTGTTAATGTAATGAGTAATATGAATGCTGTGTCTTTTTAAATCTATTCAGGGAATTTGGTTTTTGTTTGTTTCAGTGCATCAGGGATTAATCAGAATTTTCTCCAAGCCGATCACATTTTCGAAGGTAAAATAACTGTTTAAACACATTTATTTCATTTCTATTCCTAGGGTGTACATTCCAGCTCTTGGCAATCTGGCCCAGTAAACAAGGGAAAGCCCAAAGAAGCAAAAATAATACTCTCCATTTTGTTATTAATCTGTTCTTGTTATTAGTTATGGGTTCATTTGTTCTTAGTCTCTTGTTCCCACATGTGGTCTGCATAATGTGGATGTGCCTCTTGTACTGAATAAAAAAAAAATACAGGAAATAGACTTTTGTTTGGTCAGGTTGTGTGTAATAAAGTAGGCTATAATTAAAGTCATCCATCTTTCTTCCAGGGTAAGTTTTGGACATTTTAAAAGTTTTACTGAATGCTTGTGTTAAGCAAGGATATTAAAGCTTTTTACTCCTGTGCAGCAGAATAACTATAGAATTTCTCAAATAACTGGGCACTAGGAGAGCAACTTCAGGGATTTTTTTTTTTTTTGGTGAGGAGGTGGTTGTTTTGTGCTCTTTTCAGATTGATGGAGAAAGTTAAGCATTTCACTTTTCTACCTGCAGCAGTAATGTTAACACTGTGTTGCAAGACTCAGGTAGTTCCATAGGCAGTTGTAGTGAGATTTGACTGAGATGGAGTTAATTTTTCCCTTAGCAGCCCTCACGGAGCTTGCTTGTATTTGTAACTGGAAATGTGTTGATAACTCACCAGTGTTTTGGCTACTCCTGAGCGGCACTGGCACAGGATCAAGGCTGGCTCTCCAACATTTCCCCCTCACCAATAGGCTGGGGGGACAAGATCTTGGGAGGGACCAGAGCCAGGACAGCTGACCCAAACTGACCAAAGGGGTATTCTGTGCCATATGGTGCCTGGTCAGCAATAAAAGCTGGCAGAAAGAAGGAGGTGGGCAGCATTGGTTATTAAGATGTTCGGCTTTTGGAACATCTGCTCCATGTACCAAACCCCTACTTCCAAGGAAGTGGCTGGACATTGCCTGCTGATAGGAAGTAGAGAATAAGTCTTTTGTCATCCTTTGCTATTAAACTTTTATCTTGACCCATGGGTTTTTTCCTTCTTACTTTCCCCTTCCCCATCCTGCTGAGGGGGGGAATGGTAGAGTGGCCTGGTGGGTACCTGCCATGCAGCTAAGGTCAAACCGCCAGAGCAATGTTTCTGAAAAATATTGTGTCCCTTCAGGATTTTTTTGAAAAAGAAACTTCTGGATCAGAAGAATCCTTTGAAACTGGAGAAGTTGGGACACGAAGATCAAAAGTACCGACTTGTAAGGACTATCTGTACCTCTTCAGAAGTCTACTGAGCTGTGACACAATTAAGGTAAAACATAGTTAACATGGAAATACAAAAGAAAATATGATTCTGAGTCTTCTCATCACTGGTTTTCTAACCTTAGACCTTTTCCAAATGTCATGTTGTAGAAGGATTGTTTCCTGGTTTTAGTTGGATTTTATGGCTGATAAATGAATAAACAGGGATTAGTTTATGCTTTCATAGCTGAGAAACATCTAAAACTGGATTCTCTGGGTCATTTAAATGTTAGTTTATAAATTAAAGAAATCATTTTCATTTGTGTTTTGAAACATGAACGTTTTTGTCCCACAAAGGAATGTGGTTTTGAAGATGCAAACTTTCTTACTGAAAATGCACAACTGCAATCCCTGAGTCGCTTGCTGTATGATGAACTTATAAAATCTATTTTGAAGATTATTGAGAAATTGGACCTGACTGTTCAGAAACTGGATGTTAGTGAACAGGTGAGACCTGAGGACCTATCCATTAACTCCTGCTATTGCAGGGGAATCAAAATCATATTCCCTGTTTTGTTTTCATTATGCCTAGATAGCACCCTTTAGTGTCCTTGAAGTAACATTTATCATAGATAAAATGCTTTACTTAGTATTTCTAAATGATGCATTGCAGTGTTAGAAGATGGAAACATCAGAATCAGTAGAAGTTCACAGAACCTGTTATTTTAGGCTTTTTACTCTGGAATCTACTGGTTTTCATATTTCTACTTGCGTTCACCTTAGAAGCAGGCATCTCTTATTTTTCCTTTCAATTACTGATGTGTCAATTGTTAGTCCTCCATCTGTCAGACTACCTAGTAACAGCTAGAAAAAGACAGACTGTTAATGTGGCAAAAAAGGATGTAAAAGTTTCTGTTTTGTTGCAGATCCAGTGTTCTTTCTCCAATATTTATTTTCAGGGTGAAAATGCAGGTGACAGTGCTTTGGTTGGGCCTTCTTCTGACCCTGCTTCAAACCTTCAGCCAACAAAGCCAATAGATTTTATTGCCTTTATAAATCTAGTGGAATTCTGCAGGTATTGATATGTTTTTATGTAATTTGAAAGTTACAAAGTGGTTAGAAGAAGTTGGGGGTGAGATGTATTTAAGGTGCTTGTTTCTGAGTTAGTTTGATAGATTGTATTTCAAAATGCACAAGATGATTAGCAGGGAGACCGGAAGGGTTTTTCAGACATCTGGGCCATAGGTAAACATACTAGCTCATCAGCTCAGGTGTTTTTAAAGAGTGCAGGAGACAAGCATTCACTTTCATTATTTGGGTGTAGTTGTCTTTCAGTATATGTTGCAACTTTCAGTATTATACTGACCATATATCCTAAATACTTCAAAGACCAGAGATACAGTCTTCATAGACTAGTAAAGGACATTAAGTGAAAGGTACAGCATTAGCTGCCTGTGGAGGTCCAGCAGTGAAATGTGAAATATGAAGATGTGTGTTTGTATAAATTCAGTAATGAGATATAATGAGAAATGGCTTTGCACTCTAAAACAAAATTAAAATCTTGCTGTGCTTCTCAGAAGGCAGCATGCATTTATTCTCTGTCTGTCTTTGGAGCTGCTCTGTTACAGCAATATTTCTTTCTTGTACTGAGATGAAAGTTTGAAAAAATAAAACATTTTTTTAAATTTCTTTTTTCTTTTTTTTCCCCCCCTGTGTTTTCTGTGCATCTGTTTTAGAGAGATACTTCCAGAGAAACATGTGGAATACTTTCACCCTTGGGTATATTCCTTTGGTTATGAGCTTATTATATATTCAACAAGACTACCTCTTATTAGTGGATTCTACAAGCTGCTCTCTGTTACAATGAAAATTGCCAAGAGGATAAAATACTTTGAGGTGAGATCTTTTACCCAGTGGAGGGGTAACATGTTGTGTTAATGATTGTGTCATTCTTTATATATAGTATTTTATGCACTATGGGAAGTAGTTCATTGAAACTGTTACTGGGTTGTTTCAAGTGTTTATAGCTTCCTATGCCTCCATAATTAGAAGCACATTAAAAGTCAAAATTTAGACTAGAAGCCCAGTTTCTGAAAAGACACCATCCATGTGTAATCACAGAATCTCAGAATTGCTAGGGTTGGAAAGGACCTTTGGAATTCATCCAGTCCAACCCCTCTGCTAAGGTAGTGTCACCTAGAGCAGGTGACACAGGAACTCATCCAGGTGGGTTTGGAATGTCTTCAGAGAGGGAGGGTCCACAGCCTCCCTGGACAGCTGTTCCAGTGCTCTGCCACCCTCCATGCTCTTTCCAAAATCCTGAGCTGGGTGAACAGAGAGATGGGAGGTACCCTTGCAGTGCAGGTGGTATAGAAGATATTTTGGATAGAAACAATCTAACCAGAACAGCAGAGTAATGTACTGGTTAATTACTGTACTTCTGGGGTATAGTCCTATTCCACTCACTGATTTCCACAGGGAATATGATGCCTACTGGTGGATGCACCATTTGTGGTATGGAAGCTATTGGGCTAAAACACGTGGATGTGTAGCCCACCACAGAGCCCAGAGCTGTCCCTGCCACTGCTGCTGATGGCACCAAGTGAAGCACATTTGGAAACTCATTGGTGTAGAGGCTTGTACTGTGGGCACTGTTGAAAATTGTTTTCTTATTCTACCAGCATTCTTGCCACCTGGACATCCACTGTTAGGGAAGTTTGGGTTTTTGTGGTTTCTTAGGTGGGTGGAGGAAATTAAACCATTGAAAAGTTACTTTGCAGTCATATATCTCTTGTTTATGTGCCTAATATTTAGCATAGTCCAAAAAGTTGACCCTCAGTGAACCATAGTAGTGTTAATTTCTAACCTTTGAAAGATCAAAGATACATTTCAAGTTTTCACTGACACCAGTTTCATATTGGGCAGTGATGTATGTATTGTAAATGAGTTGAACTTGTGATTCATAATTGTACTATGTTCTTTTTAGTAGTGTTGACTTCTGGTTTCTGTTTGGTAGGGTGTCAGTCCAAGGAGCCTCAGAAGATGTCCTGAAGACCCAGAAAAGAGCTCTTGCTTTGCACTCTTTGAAAAATTTGGAAAAGAGGTAAGGAATTTTGCTCACTAACTTTCTTAGTCCGAATATAAACATATGTGATTCAATCAAAATTTTATCTTCTGAGGAATCTTACGTATACAGTAGAAGTATTCTTGCTTTCTGAGCTATGCAACACAGTGGGGTTTTAAGATCTTTTTCTGTCTTTTACTTAATGTCAGAAGAGGTGTATTGGTCACCAGTTCATATACAATTGAGAAATAACAGTATAAATACTTCTGGCGACTGTCTGCAGGTGAATGAGATTCCAGTATTGGTTTTGGCTTATTTTACATGGGTATCAATACAGCTAAGTTAAGATTTCAAAAGGTTTATGTTTGTTCTCAATCTATTTATCTGAATTTTAGGTTGCAGCAAAGATGAAACAGTATAAGGATGAGTTGTTGGCATCTTGTCTGATTTTTTTGCTCTCTTTACCACATGACATCGTCATGCTTGATATCAAAGCATATATTCCTGCACTGCAGGTGAGTCAAAGTGATGTACAGCTAACATTTTTTTTCCCCTAAGATATGTACAAACATTCTGTAGCAGAGTCAGCATCCTTTTGTACTACTAAGGTAACTATTAAGCTCTCTATAGTCTTCAGTGAGATAGAATACAAATGACTTGACTGTTTGGATAAACAAGTAAATTGTTGGAATTTGCTTTTGCACTAGGCAGATCCTCTTAGTGCCTGTGTTGCAATATAAATGTATCTCCTGTGCTGATCTTGAGTGAGAAAAGTTACTACAAAGAGAGATGTATTGTAAGCTAAATGCTTTTAAATTTGTCTCTTTTACCATGAAGTAACACTGGTCAATAAATATGAAAGGCTGATAGTTTTGTATTTGACACTTAGAATGCATTTAAGCTGGGCCTTAGCTGTACCCCAATGGCTGATCTGGGCCTGGATGCTTTGGAAGACTGGTCAGCTCACATCCCCAGCCATATGATGCAACCCTACTACAAGGATGTCCTGCCTCTTCTTGATGGTTATTTGAAAAGCTCTACATCTACAGGTACATGCATGCAAAAAATTGCTAGTCTTAAGGAAGAGGAAAAATATTTTTTTATAAAGATGTGTATATGCCCTACCTTTTATTTATATTGTGCACTTTCTGTGGTCAGAACAATACAACTTACCTTACACCCTAAAATGTACTTCTTTCTTAAACTAGGATTTACTTGCTTCTGCTGAAAATCAGTAATTGTTGCCATTTTATTTGTTACTTCTCTGTGATATGTTCTTTGTTTGCTTAAATTACCTTAGGTTTCTCTAGGAGACTTATTTTCCTTAATAAAGATTTTAAATGAAAGAATAATTGTCACATCTTGAAAATAAAAATGGGCAAAACCAGAGTGGGTTTTTTTTTTTAAATGAAACTATGAGCAGGAACATGAGATACTGGTACAATAAACTGGTTTTGATATGCTGGGTTTTTTTTGTTCATCAGGTGAATCCCAGAATAACTGGGAAGTAAGGAAACTTTCTCAAGCAGCCCAGAAAGGACGTAATAAAGTTGTGATACAGCGTATAAGAAGAGCAAAGACACTTTCAGTGGTAAGAACCCTCTTTCTTTTTAGAGTTAAATATGAATCCTTCCCTCCCACTGCTTCTTTTTCTTTCTTGCATGCATACTTTTTTTTTTTACAAGGGCCACTTCTACGTTAGATGAGTTTAATGAATTCCATTCTACAGTGTGGCTCAAGAAGCTGTCACATCAGCACAGCTGGAAAGATGTTGTATTCCAGGGTGAGAATGGGAATTAAGCAGGGAAAAGGGACTGAAAAAATCCTGTAAGTCAGTATCACTGCTAGACTGATACATCATGGCAACAAAAATTTAACTCCAACTCCCAAAATCAGGTCCCAGCTTAGCAGTGTTGCAGTATGCAATATAATTTTGTGAGTGTTTAAGTGTTTTGGGTTTTGTTAATTATCTTGTGGATAGGCTTTTAGTCTTTTGAGGCCAACATATGTATTACTTTGACCAGTGGCCTCTCAAGTGTTAAGTGTAGTTTTATTTGTATATTCCAGTGCACAAATTAACTTGGAATAAACCTCTTTTTAGGCGTGAAATTATTAGTTACTCCTATATGTAGAACATTTTCCAGCCTGGTTGTCTTTAGCCATAATGCTCCTGGAGTGAATCCAGTGGAGAGCTACAAAGATGATTAGAGGACTGGAGCATCCCTTATGAGGAAAGGCTGAGGGAGCTCGGCATGTTTAACCTGGAGAAGTGAAGACTGAGAGGGGACCTCAGCAATGTCTGTCTGTCTGAAGGGAGGATGTCAAGAGGATAGAGCCAGGCTCTTCTCAGTGGTGCCAGGCGATAGGACAAGAGGCCATGGGCAGAAACTGAGACACATGAAGTTCCATCCAAATGTGAGGAAGAGCTTCTTTACTGTGCAGTGACCATAGACTGGAACAGATTTCCCAGAGAAGTTGTGGAGTCTCCCTTACTGGAGATATTCTAGCACTGTCTGGATGCAATCCTGTGCCATGTGCTCTGGGATGACCCTGTTTGAGAAGGGAGGTTTGACCAGATGACCTCCAGCAGCCCCTTCCAACTTGAATCATTCTGTGATTCTGTGAAACAAAATGAGTGAATTTTATATCCCATACAGGCTGCTTCTGAAAATCAGTTGCCTGAGAGAGGTACTGTTTAGTCTGAAGAAAGGAGGCTCAGAGAAGACCTTATTGCTCTTTACAACTATCTGAAAGGAGGTTGTAGCCAGGTGGGGGTCAATCTCCCAGGTAACAAGTGACAGGACAAGAGGAAGTGGCCTCAGGTTGTGGCAGGGGAGGTTTAGGTTGGATATTTGAAAAAATTTCATCGTGAAAAAGGTTGTCAAGCATTGGAACAGGCTGCCAAGGTAAGTTGTAGAATCACCCTCCCTGAAGTGTTCAAAAAACATGTGGGTGTGGTGCTTGAGGACATGGTTTAGTGATGAGCATGGCAGTGCTGGGTTAATGGTTGGACTTGATGACTTTAGAGATCTTTTCTAATCTAAATGATTCTGTGATTCTATATAGGTACAGGATCTAAACTTTAAGTTCTGGAATTAAAGCAAATGAAAAGAGCAATATTTGCTTCAGATTTGTTTCTGCTTTTTATGCTTTTATGCCATTCTGTAGGTATATGTTATCTGTGGTAATAAAATTTTACTTGAGAAATAGTAATTGAAAGCTCACAAAATGCCATGAAAATGCTTTCCAGTCCTGCCCTCTTTTGCTTACTAACCTGAAGTTCTTCTCTCGTTTGATGCAATTCTTGTCCTCATGGGTTCTTCATTTTACCTTTTTCATCTGTGTTTAATAAGAGCCATAAGACCTTCATTTTCTCTGTAAACCAAATTACTTCTATAAAGAAGTAACTGTTCTTTCACTAATATTAATCTTTTGAATTATTTAGGATAATAGTCCCTCCTTGGAAGCAGTAAGGACTAGAGTGGCACACCTTCTTGGATCCTTGGGAGGGCAGATTAACCACAACTTAATTACAGGTGAGTATCCTATCAATGGAAATGAAAATATTTATATGTGTCTGCTGTCTCTCTTGAAAGTAGATTTCAAAGGCCTCAATATCACTTTATGAGAATGAATGAGCTTTTCAGGTTTACCTATTTTTTGTTGCTCATGTTTAAACAAAATTACTTTTATTCAATTCTGGAGTTTAGTAGAGCAAAAGTACTCACCAACTTAATATGGAGTGCAGAAAGTGTTTAGGAAACTACAGTTAAAAGCAAAAAACTGTGCATCTGAGTGTATGGTTTTATTTATTTCCCCCTTCACCCTCTGGCTGCAAAGCCATTTTAAAACTTTGCCCCAGTGTGTAGCTTCCTAGTACTTATTTCTACCTCTACTACAGTTCTCAGTATTTTAAGAACTGCAGTCATGAATTGTGTAAATCTCAGCAAGCTTACTTTTTCACTTGCGAGTTTAAGGTACATCATGCCTTTAGTGTGTGTGGGTAATAGAGTTCCATTGAGGGTGCTCCTCAAAAAACAAGACAAAGTTTTCTCCCTTTCTCTATCCAGTCTGTGAACAAGCTTTATAATTTAAATATTAAATATCATACAATCTAATAAAAATGGAAAACAATAGACCATGAGATTCAAGGGATAAATTCAGCACAAAATTTAATTAATCTAAAAATTAATGTAGTATTACAGATTTTTTTTTTCCTTTCTTTGCATGCTTACTTTTGGTTTTTCTACCTTTACAATCGATTTTCTTTTTGCCAAGTAATTCGCTGTTACTTACTCAAAAATACTGTGGGAAAGTAGCCTTATTCTCTGGAAATTAAATACAAAGTGTGGTCAGACTTTGTTAACCACATTTACAAATATAGGGGAGAGAAGGGTGTAAGTATGCCAGTTTTCCTTGGAGGAGATAGGTATAAATGGCTGTAAATGTAGTCATTTCCTGTGCAATTGCAGGAGTCAGTATGTTGGATCTTCTTGTCTGATAGACCTTCACGAAGTTTCTGTAACATTAGAAGACAAAAGCATTGTGCTGGATGTCTTACAGAAGTATTTTAAATCAAGTGGGATTCAATGTCTTCTGGATTTATTGTCTCCATGCTTAACCTATGTTGAAACTGGAGGCTGCTGCAACTCTCACCTGAAACGTTGGCTGCAATTTTTTCAGTAGTTTACAGAGCATTAACATTGCATGGCAATCTAACTGAAGTTGGAAGGTTACAGATTTTTTGACTGAGCTAAGTAAATACTCACTCTATGTGTATTGTATTAAGCTTGTTTTCATCTTTTTTCAAATGCATCAGCTACATCTGCAGAAGAGATGATGAAGAAATGTGTATCCTGGGACACTGAAAAGCGTCTGAGCTTTGCTGTACCATTTGCAGATATGAAGCCTGTCATCTACTTGGACTTATTTTTGCCTCATGTGACTGAACTGGCTCTTTCTGCAAGTGACAGGCAAACAAAAGTATTGATGTTTTTTTCTACCTCTTGTTTTATGCTAGATGATAAAATTGCATAAAGTAATGTGTTCCTTGTTACTAAAGACCTGTTTTAATTAATTCATAGGTAGCAATGTGCTTCTTTGGCACTCTTTCATGGTTACACTATTCTGAGTGCTTAGAAGCTAAAGAGCAGAAGTTGCTGTAAGCTCTGTCTGACAGCATTGTGCTTGATTTAAAGGCCAGTTAGAATGTGTGCAAATTATTTCCATGGTCATGATCTGGTCCTGGAATGGTGATTTAGCATAGATTGGAGTGATTTCTCAAGTACACCCTTTCATGTGACTCATTCTCTCCTGCCCACAATTTTGTCTTCCCTGTGAAAGTAACAGATGCATACCAAAGGGATTTTTCAATTTCAGGTTGCAGCGTGTGAGCTGCTACATGGCATAGTCACATATATGTTGGGGACAGCCTCTCAGATGCCAGAAGGACATCAGGGTCCCCCACCTATGTATCATTTACATAAGCAAGTATTTCCAGTACTGCTTCGTCTTGCTTGTGACATAGACCAGGTAAACAGATTTATTTATATGAATTTTAGCTTGTTCAAATACCCTTACGTATGGGAATTAATTAATAGTTTTATTTATAAGTTTTCCTGACATCTTGGGGTTGGTTTTTTTTCCCAAATGCAGTGTATTTTGTAAGCTGTAATTCTGTTCTAGGGATAGATTGTCTGGATTTTGGGAGTAGGTTGAAGCCTTTTCAAATAGTGGTTTCAAATACTTCTGTGAAGCGTAGTTCAGAGTACCTCAGAGAAGTGTACAAGAGAGATTCAAGTTTCAGGGTTCACTCAGAGTTTGTGGCAGCAACACTCTATCACCATATTTAATTTTTGTAGTTTTTCCGTAATAAGTTAATTGGAGGTGAAGTTGATTATTTCGATATTGAATGTGTACAAAGCTACAATCATAGGAAAAGCATTTGGGAGGGAGTTTGTAGCTGCCTTTTTGATACCTACAGATTTAATTCAAACATTTGAACTTTATATTTCTCCTCCTTTGCACAAAACAGAACAGATGCATAGGTTCATCTCCACTGAAATTACGGGTCTTACACCTTTTGAGACTGCTGTTTGGACCCTGGCATCCATATTTATTTTTAGATCAAAGGGATTTTGTGTTCTGTTAAAATGTACAGGAAGTGGTGTTACCAATTTAGGTGAAACCTCTTTTACTGGCGCGTGGCTGAACATAAACCATAGGAAAATGATGTCTGGATTGGTCCAAACCACAGGCATATGCACTCCACTTGAAGCATGTATAAATGAGTGTATTTAATGTTTCTTCCCTTCATGTTGTAGTATGACAGTACTCAATCAGGTAATTTGCAGGTAGAATTGTTGAAATCTAGGAAGTTAGAATAATGGTAAAGATAGATTTTTAGATCTAAATACAGATTAAGAAACAAACCTCCCTGTTTCCCTGACTGTGTATTGGCACATCAGTCTGTGGCATGCAGTGTTCTTTGTCTCAGAGGATATTACTGAAAGTAAGCTTGGAGGTCATTGAGACTAGCTGAATAGAAAGCATCTAACCCATTTTAATGATTTGGGGTTTTTTAATCCTTAATATGGAAATGTAGTATGAAATTGGTTATTCATTTCATAGACCCTTTTCAAAAAGAGTTTTATTCTTATATATGGGTTTTATTCTTATATATTTTGAATAGCAAAGTATAGAAATGTATTAATCCTAGAAATGCAGTTAATGTTTGCTGTTTTCAGGTAGCAAGACAGTTGTATGAGCCTTTAGTCATGCAACTCATTCACTGGTTTACCAACAACAAAAAATTTGAGAGTCAAGATACAGTGGCATTCCTGGAAGCTATCCTGGTAGGTGATAAGTCTTTCCTCTCTTCTCTATGCCATGTGACTTTATTTTTAACTAGCGTCGTTCTTACTACTGAAGCAACCAGGAACACGTGAACAGATAGAATGGCCCCTTAACTGTTTGAAAGAGAGAAAATGCTTGGTTTATTTATTTGTTTTCTTAACTGAGATTTTGATGATGGACTTCTCTTTCTTTGGCATTCTCAAAATGTAGGTATATCGTCTTCAGATAAATGAAACACTCTTTATCATCAGTGTGTGCTAGAAACAACTGAAGCACATTCACCATTCATTCCCCTGAATGCCTTTGTTGTCTGTTTTATCTTTCTCTAAGTATCTTTGTTTTCACCAGTTGCAAAATTTTTACATTTAGAAGAAGTAGTTGGAGGCGAGAGGTTTGGAGTAGTTTTTTAAATGAAAGTCAGTGTTGTCTACTACTTCTTAAGCACAGGAAACTCACCCATCATCAGAAAATGAAGTGACTTAGACAAGACTCCTACATTGATAGCTGAGACAGGAGTAGAAATCCAGATCTTTGAGGTGTAATTCAGTGCTGTGAGGGCTGAGAATGCTACCCTTCCTTTAGAGAGTGGCAATTTTGAATGAGCTTTGTTGATTTCTGGGGAACCGTGTGTACAGTTTTTTAATTTGTAAATAATGCCATGTAAACAAGCTTGCTCTGACACTGCCCTGAGACAATGGCGGGGGTGTTTTCATTCTTGTAATGAAACAATCTTATGTCATTTCAGAGTGGCATAGTGGATCCAGTTGACAGCACTTTGAGAGATTTCTGTGGTCAGTGCATACGAGAATTTTTGAAATGGTCTATCAAGCAGACAACACCAAGACAGCAGGAGGAAAGCCCGGCAAACACCAAGTCTCTTTTTAAACGGTTGTACAGTCTTGCTGTTCACCCCAGTGCTTTCAAGAGACTGGGTGCAGCACTTGCTTTTAACAGTATCTACAGAGAATTTAGGTGAGCAAGCAGGGCTTGAAACAGTAGCTAACTTGAACTAAAGGTTCAATAAGATAAAAAGAATTAATTGTGGAACTCAAATAGTCATCCACTGACACTCATTCTGTTAATGTATATGGTAGCTGTAAAATTAGGTTACTCAGCTTCTTAATTTTTAACAATAATTTTGTAGCTTGAGCTTTCTGCCAGTGGGAAATGTATAAAAATAAATTTTCATCACAAGTTTGTGGCAAGTTTTTTATGCCTTTTCAGGATGATCAGCAAATTTCACTGCTATTTTTAAACTGGTTTAGGTGTACTTTTTTTGTGCAAACATAGTGTGCAGTTAATATCTACAGTATTTAATTTGGTAGGTTTTAATTAGAATTTTACACTTAGTGCTTCTTCTACTCATGTTTCTCATGAAATTTTTTCCTGATTTTTTTAAAGGGAAGAAAATTCTCTGGTGGAGCAGTTTGTATTTGAAGCCCTGGTTGTTTTTCTGGAAAGTCTGGCTTTAGCCCATACAGATGAGAAGTCATTAGGTGAGCCATAGTTAATTAACTGTGGAATGAAGCAAAAAGTTACCTTGTTGAATCTTGGGTTGAAAAAGAAAAACTATAACTGTAAGAAAAGTACATTCACTTACTTTTGCACCAAAGGAAGAATTATTTTTCATTATGGGTAGAGAGGTCATTTTGATACCTTAAGAGGCCACCTAAAAACAGAGACTAGACAGGAGTAAGGGAATAAGGTAGGTATTTACTTGAAAGGCCTTCAAAGGTACACCCTGGGGAGCCAGAGGCTTTTGCCAAGATGGACCCAAAGATGGATGACAGGTCACGAGTTCTTCACACTTTTATAAGTTTGGTTCATTTGCATATCAGGGTTGATTCTCCAGTTAAAGCTTCAGTTTAATGATGTAATTTCCCCTCAGCCTTCCCCCCTTTAGAGGCTTTTGGTTTATACTTTTTGGGCCTAGGATGGTCTGAGTGTCCTTGGAGAGCAGGCCTGGAAAGGCTTTGTTATGTCTAACCAGCAGGAGAGAGCAGCAGTTAACAGGCTACGAGAAACTTCAGAGTTACACACTAGGCAGTGCAGGATTTGAAAAATACGAAAGTTAAAATCTAAGGCATCAATTTGATATCTAGTTAGGAACTCTTGGAATCAGCTCCTTGCAATGTATAAAGGTGGAATATTTTGAGCCCAGGAGAAAGAACCTTTTCATATTTATGATGATTTGCAGTTTTGTAATAACACTGAAAATGCTGGTGGTGCTTCAGATTTGAGTCGTGGTTTTGCAGTTACACAGTGTAAAAAATGTAACTTGATGAGAATCAGCCCACTCTTACATAACAAATAAAATGCTCCAAAATTTGTCTTTTTTGACATATTCTGTGGAATATTGTCACCATTTTCTGATACCTTTTCCTCATTGTCTTGTCATTCTTTACAACAGGATGTAGTTGTGTGAAGAATCTGTGACCTCTTTCACAGTACTAATGGTTCTTCAGTAAACCTACTTTTCTCTCTTTCCTTTTTTTTTTTATGCTCTTTCATTGGTTAATAGTAATTAGAACATAAAACCGAAAGTTGGTGTAACAAAACTTCATTTCTTTCAGATGAACAGTTCAGGATATGATAAAATGTCCCCAGAAGAATTACTCACGTGGGAAAATTTTATAGTTTCTCTAAGCATAATCACAGAAAGTAGAATGCTCAGTTTCATACCAAAGGCCTCAGGCTTGGCTCAGGCCCAGCTGACCTGTCTGGTATTTCATGATTTTGTACTGCACCTTTGAAAAATTTACTGTAGAAGCACGGAGTAGTGGAGCTGGTAGACATTATCATCTAAGTCTCTTGCGCCATGTCTGCAGTGCAAATATCTCAATTAATTTAACCAGATTACTGACATTTATTTACAGGTGTCAATTCTCTCTCTCCAACAGGTACTGCCCAACAATGCTGTGATGCTATTAATCACCTGAAGCGCATAATCAAGCATAAAGCACCTTCTCTGAACAAGGAAGGAAAACGGCGGGTGCCACGGTCAGCTATTTGCGTTTATTTTCATGTTGCATTCTAATAAACATTGTCAGTAGTTCTATTAAATGCTTGGGATTCTGAATGAGGGTTTCATCCTATGACAATTGCTGACCTCCTGGTGTGTCTGTTGAACAACTGGTGGGAAAACACTGGACATAATATGAGAGGAGCATGATTCTTTATTCCAGCATGGTGAACTTGATTTAGTTTAGCAAGAAGAGGCAGAAGAGGAGTGCATGTTTCCCTCACAGCAGTGTATATAATAATAACATTAGCACTGGTGGTACAAAGCACTTGGAGGAAACTCCTCCAAAGCCTTTCTTACTGTTGTTAAATGTCACCAGAAGCAGGACATGCTGCAACAGGATGATCAGCAATTAAAGACGGGTAGAAAAAAAGGTAAAAGAAGCAAAAATGGATTCATTATCAGGATAGATGAAGCTCTGAGTCACCTAGCTGACCTTGCTTTGAGCTGATGGCATAGCTGAAACTGCTTTGAGCAGGAGATTGGACTAGAGACCTCCTTAGTTCCCTTTTTACCCAAATTATCATGTGATCTTGAAGAAACTGGCAAGTGGAGTTTAGATTTGTGTCGCTGGTATGGCATTTGATAAGCTGAAAATTATGGGGATGAAGAAAAACTGTGCAGGCTTATTTAAACTTTATCATCCATTTTTGCCTCTTTGAGTCACAAAGAGAAGGGAGGATACCTGATTCTGCATTTTAAATTGTTTTCCACAAGGACTTTGCTCTGGGGATCCCAAGTAGAGTGAGGAGAAGGAAAAGCAGTACAAGACATGATTGTGGAAGAGCTCTTTCTTGTAGTGCAGATAGGTTGTGGTTAGATAGATAAAAGGGATTCACAGTGCTCGTGGAACATTTTGATTTTTTTCAGCTAGAAGACTATTGCTTCTTGGTAGATGTCAAGATGTTAATCCCTAGTATTTCTGTGCAGAGGATTCCCAGCTACTAAGTCAGTGTGTCTTCAGGACATTGTCATGTGGCTCTTAGTGCAGTGTGGACGACCTCAGACAGAGTGCCGGCACAAAGCCATGGAGCTCTTCTATGAATTTGTTCCTTTGTTACCAGGTATTTTTAAGTCACGGTGTGCTATTATCTTTGCTTTCAATATTCTGTGCATGCCTTCCCTCTGTGTTTTCTATTCAAGGTGGTAATTACAAGTAAATATCTGTTCACTCAGTGTTGTTAAATAGAAACTGAGTAGTTGCTTATACTGCAAATCGGGTACCGTGAAGACCTCAGGGCTTGAGGGATGTTTTTGGATGTAGAAGAGGCTTTTAGTGCAAACTTACTTCCAGGCCCAAAGCTACTGTTGTATCCAGCTAAAAAAAAGCAAACTTTGTTGATGGGGAACTGTGAATGTCTTAAAAGTTGGCCTCTTCCTTATGAGTAATTTTAGGAATGTGACCGAGGCTAAAGCAGAACCAATACCTTCTCTGCTAGAAGACACAGTTTAAATCACAAAGTTTGAGTGTGTTAGTTCATCTGCCTCTAGTTCCTTGCTAGTTTGAAATGTGTTTTTCCTAGAGAATTTATATTTCTGTTTTTGTTTTTTTTCAGGAAATAAGTCTCCATCTTCTTGGCTGGCTGATACTCTAAAAAGCAGAGGTGTTTCTTTCCTCATTAACAAATTTGAAGGAGGTGGCACCGATGCCAAAAGTCCATCTGGGATCCTTTCTCAGCCAACTCTCCGTGGTATGCAGGAACCCTTCAGTTTACAGGCTGTCATGCAGTGGATGGACATGTTCTTAGCAGCACTGGATTGCTACAATACATTCTTTGAGCTGCAGGTGATCAAACCTTATGAAATACTGGGTGAGTGATTAAATGTTGCATTGGGTTCATTCGTGTGTGTTACATAAAGCCCACCCAAGATGAGTTCTTAACTTGGACTGGAAGCTTTTTTTTCAAATGTAGAATAGATGGTTTTACAAACTCTCCCAAAGTTTTCCAATGACAGCTGTAATGGGATGGGGGTTTTTTTGTGAAGTACTGTGAATCTTAAAATGTTTCTTTTTAGCCTTAGAAATGCATCTTTGCATTTCTGAGTCATCCACTTATCAATAACTTCTTTTACTCTATCTCATCTTCAAAAATTATTCTGTACAGCTAAAATCCCACTGCTCAGAAGAGCAATAGATTTTTATCATATTTTTCTTTAAATCTGTCCAAAGCTTTTTACCTGCTCTTTATTAATATCTGGAGGAAGCTACCAGAAAACAGTGAAAGAAGTCATCTTTTTAATTCAAGCCCTGTACATGTTACCTTTCTTCAGTTCCTGATGCATCAATTGCGTCAGGTCCAAAAGCCCTGTGTTTGAATTTTGATCAGGTAAAATAATTAACACCTTGTTTAGCCATTGGGTCTGCCAAAAGGTTTTTCTTTCAATTATTCTTGCAAGTCTAAACAAAATGCTTTTGTTCACTGATAGTACAGTTTCATAGTCTTGTACAAGTTTCAGGTGGTCTGTCTGTCAGTGTTATGTCTCTCTTGGTTTAAAACAGTACTGTAAGATCATTGCTGGATGCAGCTAACATAAGGCTAAGTCATGCAAAAGTAGGGATTTAAATTTTTTATCCATTTCATTATGTGAGCCTACATCATCATCATCATCATCATTAATCAGTGCTTGTAGTGGTCAGTTTCTGGAGTGATCACTAAGTACAAAGCTGCCCTGCTATTCTATTGCCCAGAATGGTAATATTTAGAACTGGCATAGAGCTTTCAGAAAACACTGGTGTGAGATGTTCATCTCTCTGTTTGTCATCTCAATTTGACTGTTTTCTTCCAAGCATGAAACAGTCATGGAAGAATGACAATATTTTTAAATTGAGAGCTGCTGTATCATTTCAACTAAGTGTGATTCTTTCTAGGTGTAAATGAAAGCTCCTCGTTCTTGGAAGCCGTGCAGTTCTTCCTTGACACTATTGCTTTGCATGATATCCACGCAGCAGAGCAGTGCTTTGACTGCAGTTTGAAAGGCAGCACGTTCAGTCCACAGGAGAGAGACGTGTACAACTACAGCAAGTGTACCATTATCGTCCGGATCATGGAGTTTGTCACCGTGATCCTGGAAATGTGCCAGCAGGATTTCTGGGAGGTAGCTCTGATATCTGTAGTGGATAAAAGATTCAAATTTTATATGTGGTTAAATATATGTGTTCTGTATATGGAGTACTTGCAATGATTAGTTCCTGTATGATTCCTGATGGCATTAAATGTGTGGAGGTGGTAGCTGCTTAAAAGGCAGAAAGAATTAACACAATCTGCCTTTCTTGAATTCAGTATAGATATTCAGGTTCCTCTATCTCACTTTCTCTATTTGTCCCTCTATTGGTGTCTGTATTTGATGCAATATAAACCATATTTAACTATATAAAGTGTAGTACTTCTGAGTCTCTTAGGAAATTTACACTGCCAAGTTTAGTTCTGAGACTGTGATTGTCTCTTCAGCAAATCTCTCTGATAGTGTGTACAGAGGTGTACATCAGGATTTACAGGTGTATAGTCAGGACTGAAACAGGCCTATGTGGTTTAAAAGGTCTTACTTGCAGTTTGATGGGATAGCATATATCCTATGTCTATTTCTATAGATACCTCATTTCTGTGCGTTAGCATAAATGATTGAAAGTCAGACATTTCAATAGGGAAAGTCAGTGAGAATAGGTACTGTTTCATGTTTGTTTTCATTTTAGATAGGATTAATGGTAAGTTATGAAGAATTAAATAGAGAAATCTAAATTAATTTTTCAAGTTTTTATTTTATGGTTTTTTTCCTTCCAGCTGCTTGAGAAGAAACTGCTAAATGCAAGCTTCATAGAGCTTGTGGTGATGACAGTGTGTGATCCATCACATGTAGGCTTTAACACAGCTGATGTGCAAGTCATGAAAAACCTCCCAGATATCTCAGTAAGACTCATGAAAGCTCTGATGAGATCTCCCTATCAGGAATCTTTGAAACCGTGCATAAAAAAAAGAATCACACCACAGAGGTAAGTAGGGGCTTTCTGGTAAGCATGAGTCCAGAACAAACACTCACTGTGAGAAATGGAAAGTAAATAATGTTGTCTGTGGATGCACTAATGTAACATTATTGCTTCTCTTTCCTCTCTAGCATTGAGGACCTTTATTCTGTTGATCTCTTTAATTCAGAGGCACGTTTTGATCAAGTTAGGTTTAGTTCTGTCCTTTCTGCCTGCAAGCAGCTCCAGAAATCTGGCGTGCTTCATTCCGTTCTTCATGGTCAGGTAATTGTTAATACAGAAAATAATAGTGAACATTTGTATATTGTAAAGAGCTTTTCCTGTGTAAAAAACCATGATATAAAGAGAGAACAGATCAGATGAAGTTGTTTAAAATGAGATCAACAGTGAAAAGCTAGTGTTGAATGGGATCAAAAATAAATGTTTTATGGTTATTCTACAAATCTTAGTAGCATAAAAAGCTTGAACAACCTTTAAAATTATATTAGCCTTTCTCTGGTTGGCTCCAGACTCTGGAAATCAGAATGTAGATTCTCAAGCTTCCTTTCAGTGAGCTTCACAAGACTGAAAGCTCAAAAATCAGGATTAACTATACTATAAAGGAGGCATTTTTTTAACAGCTTTTACACAGAGACCATTCAAAGTGATGAGGGAAATTAGGAAAGGAATATGTCCTGTCTGATCAGAGGCAACATAGTGGGTCTGAATTGCAGGAAAACAGGATAAAGAGCTCTGAAGTGTGAGGATGTAGGCTAAATTACTCAAATTCCTTCTACTAAGTTTCTGATTGTAGTAAATCTCTGCTTTGGGCAATTGAAGGAAATCTGGTTATGCAACAGCCTCAAAGACTGAGAACTTGTGAATCAGGCTTAACAAGGCTGAGCAAAACTAACAAGTAACAAAATATTTCATTTCTGTGTGCTATCCATCCTCTATATCAACCAAATCTAGACCTCTGATTGCAGTATAGTGATAATCAAGGAGCCACATGGTTTACCATTTGTGTCCCACCCATCCTGACTTAGCTGTTCATTTTACTTCTGTAGTCAAGTAAACCTGAGAAGGTGGAGGAGGATCAGAATATTGGGAAGATTTTCAAATTACTGTTAGTTTGTTCTGAACTTTGTGCACAATAGGGTTGTCTCATTTAAAATGTTATCCCCGAGTTAGAAAGGTGTCTTGTCATGCTGTATTTGCATTGCTTTATAAGGAAATGATTGGCAGTTCAAGTGTTTTAATTAACTATACAGATGGATTGGAATGCCTTTTTTCAGCTTTTATTGATTGTCACTTCTTTTTTGGTTTCCATAGGATGAAGGGCCTCATTTAGTTGGCTCCAAGCTTCTTTCAGTTGTTTATAAAGGCATTGCACCTGGGGGTGAAAGGATATCCCTTCCATCATTAGACATCAGCAGTAAGCAATTAGCTGATAGGCTCCTGCAGCTGGCCTTTGCTATTGATGAGCAGGTAGGACATGGTTCTCCAGTTTCAATACTCAAAATAAAATAAACAAAATAAATATGTTTGGGATGATAGCTTTAAAAAAAAAATCATGTGCTTTTCTAAGAAATTTTTAAGTGAAATGTAATGTCCTTGAGATAACTCGTCTCTATACCTTAATTTTCACAGTGTGAGGAGCTAGTAAGTCTGCTGTTGAACACAGTAGTGTTATCTGTGCCACTATCAGGAGCATCCCAGAACCACCTGATGAATTTCTCTCATGGACAGTATTTCTACAGCCTGTTCTCAGAAACCATCAATCAACAGCTGCTGGAAAACCTGGATGTGATAGTCCCACTTATGGAATCATCTGTCAGCAATCCTCAAATGGTATTGGACTTACTCTTTAAAAGGACAAAGTCAAAAGGGAATGTTTTGGACTTACTCTTTAAAAGGACAAAGTCAAAAGGGAATGTTAGAAGTAACAATTGTATTTTTGTTAGAGATAGGGTGTGTAGTGGGGAAAAAAGTGAATTGGGTTGAATTTCAGACAGCAATGCATTGATAGTTTTTGGTTTGGCTTTTGGGGTTTTTTTGTCTTGACCTACTGGCACTACCTTCATGATCTGTGGCAAACTGGCATTACTCCACGATCTCACATCAAACTGAGTGGCAAGTGCTTACGTATTACCTATCCTGAAATCTATGTATTTCAGGATGTCTTTGCATAGTATTTCAGATGAAAAATGTTCTTTCAAAGGAGGGACCCATTTACTGTGCTTTGATTTTCATTGCAGAATGGTCCCAGAGCATGTGGCTTGGATTTGTTTTGGATAAAACTAAACTGAAAAACAAACTCCAGCTACTAATGGGCATTTAGTTCACAGAACCAGGGTAGAGCTAGATCAGAGTATTAAAAAGAAAGACATACACACACACAACCCTCCTAAGCTGAAATAAATACTTTGTCATGTACTCAGTCTCAGCACTGCTTGTTTGGCTCAACAGGCTTCTTCCTGTTTGTCTACTGCACTTACAGAACTCAGTGCCATGAAGGAAGCTTCGATCTGAGAAGCCTTCCTTCACTGCTTCTGATAACAGAAGGGTCAAAAAGACAGATGGAAAGCCTGCTTTTCCTTTTGATTTAAAAGATGCTCAGCAAAGTAGAATCATCCTTTTAAAATAATTGGCTCTTTTATAATCCCAAATGTTATGCTTAGATGTGCTGCATCCAAGTAGTAGTTTAAAACACTTGCAGCATCATTTTTGGTCATACTAAAAATTGTTCAGTTAGACTGTAGAGGAATGTGTATGTTTTAAAAGGCTCTTTCTGGTGATGATTATCTAGTGTTTCCGGTGTGGAGCATGCCATAATACATTAACTCTTTTAAGTCTATCTGATTGATGATAGTGACTAACAGTTTTTGAAGAAAAGAGATTTCAAGCATACTTAGTTCATACCTGCTATGCAAGGGTTGTTTTTCTTTTCAAAATGGATGTGAATAAGTTAGCATATGTGCTATTTTTCAACTTCGCATTTACTAAAATTACCAAGTATTGATCTTTATTCTGGATTATCATTTATTTCTCCATATATACACAAAAGGTATCGGAACTAATTGCTGCACTGCTCTCTGAAACAGGAATAAATTGGAGAGGCGCCTTTTCTTTTGAGAAGGGTGTGTTTTTAATTTCCTGCAGAGACCTTTCTTCTGCATCCTTTTGAGATTTAAATCTAGCATTGCTTTGTGATTCTTCTTTTTTATGACTGCCCATACCACTGAAGTGATCCTATCACCCTTTCATTTGGGATGCAAGAATCTTACCTGTTGCTTTTCCTTCCAGGTTGGGAGCATTTTGAATGGCATGTTAGATCAGAGTTTTAGGGACCGTGCTGTGCGCAAGCAGCAAGGAGCAAAACTGGTGACAGCTGTGCTGAGAAACTGGGAGAAACTGGACAGCTGGTGGGCCAAAGGTTCATCTGCTGAGAGCAAAATGGCAGTCTTGACCCTGCTGGCTAAAGTTCTGCAGGTATGCACTGCTTTATAAAATTCAAGTAACCTTTCTAGTTATGTAGGGATTGCATCTTATTTTCAAGAAATGCTGTTTAAGTCAAATGTTTTATGTTTGGGGAAAAAAGGGAAAAGTTGGACAATGTTAGAATCTGAGTTTTTATTAGCAAAGGACAAAAACATTTGGGACAGGTGGAAATTACTAGATACTGCTCTTCTTCCCCCTACCACCATTTTTTTTTTTTTTTAATTGTTCTCATTTAATTGTTCTTGTTTAGCTGCCTCTTTTCCTTTTGGAGAATTGGTAGAAGTAGAGAGAGTGAACTCTGAGCAGCCTCTGATAACATTCTTTGTCATGTTGGCATCTAGAAAGTCACAGTGGAGGAGTTCTACCCATATTAACAGACTGCAGAATTATCTTTATTTTAAACACTTAATTTTTGTGACATTGAGATTTTGGTCTGGTTTTTTTTCCCCTTATTTTGAAAACATAATTATCTACTTATCCTTTTGGGATTTTTGTGGGAACTTGTAAAAGTAGTTGTCCACAAAGATGCTCAAAGATCAACTGTTGATCAGAATTTTTATTTTTTATAATTTAATTATTTTAAATTTGAATTGTTTTACAGGTATGTGTTGGGACACAGAATGTGAACTGTATTGCTGTATTAGCTGGCAGTGAACTGACCAGTAGGAAATTCGGCTTTCAGAAGGAACTTAATATTTTTTTGAATTGAAAAATATCCAACATTATGATTTTGTTTATACTGTGTAGGAGCTTTTCTAGTTCTTCTTTTAAAACCAAAATTACTCTGTATGTGGTTTCTGTTAATTCAGTGTGGTTTTGGAAATAAATAAATCTAGCTCAAGGGCTTTTGATTATTCCTTAATACAAATCTCCTTGACTAGTTAAAAAAAACCCAAACTAACTTTTTTATTTCTTTTGTCTTTCCAGATAGACTCTTCAGTTTCTTTCAATACCAATCATGAAGCATTTACAGCTGTTTTTAATACCTATACCAGTCTACTTATTGATCAGAATTTAGGCTTAAATCTTAAGGTAAATTGCTCACTTCTTCAGCTTCCCTACCCTCCCCAGGTTAGAATGTTAGTTGTTCATGGAATTCTGTGTTATTTGGCTTAATTTTTATCACAGACTTACGGGTTTTTATTCTTCTGTTCAACATCCTAAAACCTGTAAATCATCCTTTTTGTTCTTCAGACAGAAGGCACTATCACAGATGTCATGTCTTGGTTTAAGGTGCTCTTTTTTTCTCCCTTGATCAAAAGAAAGGAATGTAATTGTTAGGAAGAAGAATTACCATCAGTTGCAAGTTGTCTTGAACTCCCAGGTGTTCACTGGAGAAATGACAGCTAATCAGGCTTTTAGCAAGGAGTGGCAATTCCTACAGCTCATATTATGAATATTTGTCGAGATTGAATGTCTGTGTCTGCAAGCGTGAGACCAGTACTAATGGAGTAGCTGCTATGTGCAGCTTGGGCAGGAGAGGGAGATAAAGTACTGCAGAGTGGAAGTGTGAGTTATGAAAGATGCTGGAGCATAAAGGTTGGACTAGAATAATAAAAATTTTTATACTTATGAACGTTTTGCATAGTTGCTTCTCAGTCAGCCTGCCTTTAATTAGACAGAGTTTTGTACTTTCCTATGCATTCAAAATAAATAAAGTTTGGGATTTTGCTTTGGCTGCAAGATGATGCATTAAATCAGTGACTTGTACGAGATTGAATGGTTGCTTAAAAGAGCAGTGAGATATTATTCATAGCCATGTCAGCCATGAGATATTAATTAGCTTTTAACTCTCACTCAGCAGTGACCTGACAGTTAAAGGCTGTTCTCTGAACCAGTATCTGAAAAGATGAGCAGCTACATAACATATTTTTATTAGTACACTGAGCCATTGAATCAGTGAAAACAGACACTGCTGCTGTTTTGTGGTCCTGTTCACCTGGCTCCATAGTTAGGGAATAACTTATTTTTTACTGTGAAACTGTATCTTTTTAATGTTTGTTTATTTTTTTTCTTCAGGGCCAAGCAGTGATAATTCTCCCGTTCTTCACTAATTTGACAGGAGAAAAGCTTAGTGACCTTAAGAATGCTCTGGATCAACTTGTAGCTTTCAATTTTCCCATGAGGTCTGATGAGTTTCCCAAAGGAACTTTGAAGCACAATAACTATGTAGACTGCACTAAGAAGGTCAGTATTTTTAACAAAACATAATTAGAAGCCGAAGTGAACTGTGTCTAGAAACAATGTTTCAGAGGATCTGGAATTAAAGAGATATTTTCTGAGCTTACATGAGGGGATCAGCTTGCCTGTTTCTGGGTTATGTCTTTATCCAGAAATTTAATCTACAGAAGCACATTAAATAAGCACACACTTCTGTGCATCTGCTTCTGATCAGTATTAATCATTAGTTGGAAGTGATCTGATCCAGTGTTGCTCTTCATGTTACATGTTGCTTCTTCTTCAGTTTTTAGATGCGTTAGAGTTGTCTCAGAGTCCAATGTTGTTGCAACTGATGACAGAAATCCTCTGTAGGGATCACAGACATTTCATGGAGGATTTATTTCAAGCCAGCTTCAAAAGAATTTCCAGAAGGTTGGTTTAGTCCACTGGATTTTGTGCTTGTTCTCACTGAATTTTTGCTGGAGCAAATGTGCTTCTTGTATTTTATTGTCCTTATAAGAGTGATGATTTACACTATAAAGTTTTGCATAGTAGTTTTAATTCAGGTTTTGCTTTTGTCTTCACATTTTCAAAGTATTTCCGAAGTGTGAACAAGTGGCACCAGTTTCCAGATTACGCGTCCAGTGCCTGTGCAAATTTGGAAAGCCTTCTGTAAATAAGCTTGTTCTGAGAGAATCCAGTTGACAATAGTACTTGTTTGTTATGTATTTGCTATCCCTATATGATCACTTAAGTTGATAGTACTTAAATTGACAGAGAATTCATTTGTTTGACCCCTTCGAAACTACAACAATGCACTTACTTACTTGAATATTTCCAGGGTGTTAAATTGTAGACTCAAACATGCTATGTCCACAGAAGAGGTATTCAGTATCTCTTCCAAAACCAACATTCCGGTTTTGATGGGCTCCACAATTGTGGAGCATGTTATTTCCTGAAAAAGTCATTTACCTTATGCCCAAATCCCATTTTTGAATCTTTAGCTTTAGTAAAATTATTCAGAACAACAGATCATCTGGTAGTGGAATGCTTGATAGCCACAGCTCTTTTTTTTCCTTTGGTTTGCCAACATCCTTCACATGTTCCAGATAATATATATATTTTTTTTAGGTTTCTCAGTGAAAAGGACCTGAGAAAGTTAATGTTTGCTTTAGGATTAAATTATTAAAGATACACAAACAAGTTTGCCATCTCTTGCAGCCTAAGAAGCTGAGGTGGGTTTTTTTGAGAGGTGCGTAATACTTGGTGGTTCAACCTGATCTTGCATGTCTTGTAGGATAATCCAAGAGGGTCTGAATGCAGACAGTAAAAAATTTAAAAGTCCTAAGGATTTGAGATTTTAAGTGAAGTCTGGTAAAAGAGTTTTCATCTTGAGATTTCCATCTTGTTTAGGAGCACCACTGACAAACAAGTGATACTGTTGGACACTGTTCACAAAATGTTCCGAAATGAAGAACTTCTTTCAAATACTGCTCGTCAAGCATTTGTGGATCGGTCCCTCCTCACTCTCCTGTGGCACTGCAGCTTGGATGCACTGAGAGAATTCTTTGGCAAGATTATAGTAGAGGCTATGGATACACTTAATTCTAGGTTTACAAAGGTATGAATTACTTTTTTTATTTTTTTTAGGGTTAGGGAAGGTCTAATAAAATGTTGATGTTGGTATGTACATTTTGCTTAACTTCGAATGAAACACTGATAAAACGGGTTTCCTTTCTAGTTTTCTGTATCCTGGAACAGAAGCATGTGCCAGTTATATAATTTGATTGTTATTGATAAGCTTTTCTTTATATTGATAAGCTTTTCTTTATTCCCCAACACACTCCTCCTTTGGAGTTAATGCATGTTTGCATATCTATTGTGTATAAAAATTGAAGTTGGAATGTTAGCTATATATATCTAAAGGGGTCTGAAGTTCTGTCAAAAGCAAAAACCCATTTTAACCTTGAAATATAAAAGCTGTATAAAATTGTAGCCTGGTACTACATTTTTGGAGAGGTTTTCAACCTCCATAGTGAAAGCTCTGAAATTAGGTACATTACTTTTAGAGAAAGAAATACATCTGTAATCATTGCAAAGATTCTTCTGCAAGGGATTAGGAGCACAGTTCTTCCTTTCTCTATTTACAGGCTGTCTTCCAATTTAAGAATACAGTTGTGTGCAATGGTCTTGTTGCCAGTGGAGGTCTCTGCTCTTGCTATAGTTCTTCACTCCCATGGTTTTTCTGGTGCAGATGTTCAAAGGCAGTAGGACGAGCAAGATGCTGAAATGACCCGTGTTTAGTAATAGTTATTGAAACAAAATGCTAAAACTAAGATTTATGTAGGGTCACCCCCACCATGTTCCTGTTGCTGTAAATGTTGGTACCAAAATGAGGTGCAGAAAGAAACTCATGAATTGAATGATACCAAGGATAGTGACAGGTGTGAGTTTTGCTTACATGTGTTGTGAAGCTGAGCTGTCACTTGGTACTCTGCTTATTTTCCTCCAGTATCCTTATAATAATTTAGGTCAATTGTAGTTAACACAGCTCACCAGACAAACATGGGTCAACACAGTTTTAATAACTACTACACAGGAACTCAGAGTCTGTCAGTCTTTTATTATTGTCAGCTCTTTCCTCTTTTAGAAGGTAGAAGTAAGCTAAAGGCTGTCTAAGAGAACCTTAAAGTAACTGTGGAACCATTTAGAAAAGACAAGATCCAAATTTTGCTTATTTGTTTCCAGTCCCATGAATATACTTTTGATAAACAAGTCACCAAGAAAATGGGGTATTACAAGCTGCTAGAAGTGATGTATGTGCGACTTTCAAAAGAGGAAGTTTACTCCAAGGACTCTAAAATTAACCAAGCTTACTGTGGCTCCATGAGTGTAGAAGGAAATGAACTTACCAAGACATTAATAAAGTAAGACTATTGTTTATTTTATTACTTTATGTTTCTCATTAGGTTTTGGCCAGATTTTCTTTTTTTAAGTAGGCCATATGAAGCAGAAGATGGATTTATTCAAGGGTAAATGTAATCTCTTACATAACTTTTGGTTTTAAATGAAATACACAATATTGAGTTTGCATTGATAGCATGATCTGCAGTGTAAACTTACAGTCCTATGTCAGGATAACTTTTGCCCCTGCTTTTGTCCTTTTCTTTTTTTAATTTGTTAAGCCTGTGCATTTATTTTACCTCTTCAGTATGATTCTTGGCCTTTAATTTGTGTTTTCACAACTTCAGTTTCAGCATACTCACACTTTCATGTGGAGTATGGTTCTGTGTTGTAAAACTGATACTGATATGATTGATGAGAAGACAGGATGGATTTTCATTTACATTTCATAATACAGCAGCACACCCAGTAGGAGTAGTTTGGCTTAATCATCACTGCAAAGGGGGACAAAAGATAAGTACTAGATATGTATGTTAATTAGTATTGTTTAGTTTGTTTAATATTCAGAGAAAACCAGAAGATGCCTGAATTGCTGTTTGCTTTGTTTTGTTTTAATTTTTGTTTTACAATACTATGTCCTATGAGGACTTCAAAGAATTTCTTGGCTATGATTTGCAGATCTATAAATGGCTTTCTGCCAAAGACCTTTAAAAATCACATCTAAACTGGTTTTCTTCAGCTAATCCATAAAATACCTTAGCATGCGTGTCCATTCATAATTCTTGGCAAAGGACCATGAGAGAAATTTATGTATGCATCAAAACATGTATTCATCTTACCTGAACATTACCTGTCATCATATTCCTGACATTAAGGACTCCTGTGTAAATAGTTGGGGAAGTTTTCTTTGTCGTTGCTGAATGGTTCCATTTTGGTTCCATTTACCTGCAGAATACTTGAACAAGTCTGAGGTGATTTAATCGGATACTGCTCCCTTGAAATTCTGTTGATTCACTGGTCTCTGATTGGAACTCTTCTTGTACTGCTTAATAAAAGACTTCTAATGATGTTTTCTTGCCTGTTTGTATTTCAAGGTCATGCTATGATGCATTTACAGAAAATATGGCAGGAGAGAGTCAACTGCTGGAGAAGAGGAGACAGTATCACTGTGCAGCATATAATTGTGCTATTGCTGTCATCAGTTGTGTCTTCACTGAAAGTAAATTTTATCAAGGCTTTCTTTTTTCAGAAAAATCAGAAAAGGTGAGAAGCTTTTGTTGCTGTTAGAAGGCTTCCAGAGCATGAGACACAAAGTGATGTTATCTGATTGCAATAAATCAAAGAATGAAACCTGAATGACATGCAATTATACTAACAAACTACCCAGTGAGGCAATAGAAGGAGTGGTAGCTGATGACAGTTTTACCAACTGTTTGGGAGTGAGTGAAGTAGTAATACTGTTTTCCTTCCACTCCCAATTGATTTTCTAAAATATGAGGAAAAAGCCCCTATTGTTTAAGTTCTCCAAGGCTTGGAAGGTACTTGAATAAGAGAGACCTTTTTACAGAGCATATTATGTGCTGTGAATTCTTGAGTAGTTAAATAGCAAAATTCTTCTTAGAGTACTGATGTAGAAGAGAAAACATGCCATACTTCCTATGTTGTACATTGATCTGTTGAATTTCCTTAAAGAAGAAATACATTCAAAGCAATTGTTATTGTGTGCAGCATTATAATTTTGCTATTTCCAAACATGCTTCGGTTTGCAGAACTTGCTGATTTTTGAAAATTTGATAGACCTGAAGCGTCAGTATACATTTCCTGTTGAAATTGAGGTGAGTGAAATTTCTGGCCTTTAGTATTTCCAAGTAAAAAAAGGGTATGAGTTAACAGTGTAGTTACTGAAGACCACGTCAGTTCTCACATATGGAGAAAGAGGGTTCTGTAGCGGATACAAAAAATGGAGTATTCCTCTAATGATTTAAAATACATTTTTCTGAGAGAAATCCAGACCTGAAATTTGTAACAGACCTGCAGTGTGTATACTTTTAACATACTTTTTAGTGTATTTATTTTGACAGTGAACAGCTGTAGGAATAAAAAATTCTGTTGTTTTCATTTAGCACTAAATAATCATTTACAACATGAGATTTCCATTCATGTTAAATGGTTTTGATCTTTTTTTTTGTATCCCAGTAAATAAATAAGTGTAAATAAACTGTAATTTTTTTTTTTAACTAATTAACTATTTTTTTAAAATTAAGTAATTAGAACTTTATTTCTTGCTGTTTAGGTGCCTCTGGAAAGGAAGAAGCGGTACATTGCTATTAGGAAGGAGGCCAGGGATGCAGGGAATAGCAGCCAGGGTATGAAAGTTTATTTATGGCAATGAAAGAAATGCTTTCTTACCTTTCTTACAGTGTTTCTTGATGTGTTCTTAGTTGGCTTCTACAGTAGCAGGAACAAATAAAAGCATTCAATGTATTTCATCTAACAATCAATTCCCACCTACCCTCAAGTTTTAGTGGGCAGTAAAAGCTTGTAATTACCTTGATTAATGGACTGTTCTTCTCTCCTGTTTAGATGAGCCCAAGTATTTAGCTTCTTCATCATACATGATGGATAGCAGTTTGAGTGAAGAAATGAGTCAGTTTGATTTTTCTACTGGAGTCCAAGGTTTTTCTTATAGTTCCCAAGATGTCACAGCTAGCAGCACTCGTTTCAGGAGAAAGGTAATTTAATGACTTATGGGCTGTGAGAAAGACAAGTTTTATGCTTTTGAGCAATTGCATACATTTATTGGGGTTGAGAAAGAGAAATTTCTAGTCTTCTGTATTTGTGCTACCTGATTGAGAATGAGTTCCTCCAGAAGATGATGGAGGGGACTTGAGCTGTTTTCTGTCAGTCACTTTTCTTAGTTCTTCTCTCCAGTGTCTACAGCTGGAGAAAAACAATGCCCTATTGGGTTTCTAAAGCTGAGCAGTGTGAGTGAAGTCCAGCCTGAGTTGTAAAATGATGGCTTGTGACTGCACTCAGGCACATCCTCTGATGGTTGTGTTTTGCTGTTAGCCATCAGGTTTCATCGTTGCCCTCTTTTGGTCTGTGACAGAACTGGCTGTATCATTTGCATGGAATAAATAATCAAACAATTGTTTTTGCTTTTCTGTTGTGGCAGCTTGTATTTAACTGTTGCTTTTGGGAGATATTAAATGCTGTTCTTTGAAGACTTGAAGTTGTGTTCCTTCTGCAATCAAAAGATGTCTCACTAGCCCTAATGCTGATAGAATAAGATACCTGGTGTGAATCAGACAGCTTGTAAAAGTATCATAGACACTGAAGACACAATCTGTCAAAATAACTGTTAACATTGGTGAAGATAAACTGTTTCCATGTTTTGGAGCGAGGAGGTGTTTTAGCTGCAGGGAAGTTAAGCAAGATAGAAAATACGCTTCTAGTTTGCCTAGTAATTTTGTAATTTCTAACTAAACAATTTTCTTTTGTGATTAACTCTGTGTCCCTGAAAAGAGCTGCTGCAGATGCTAGTCAATGTGAAACAACACATCCAATGAAGTAGAGCTTTCCCTCATGTGTTAACGCATTCTTTGAGCTATGAAATGAAATCATTTCTGTGAGGTTCAGCTTAACTCCTCCTCTGCTTTCAGCATTTGCCACACCTGTCCTGGCAGGTAGTAAAGTCAGAGTAACATAAAGTTGGCATCTGTCGGCACAAAAGGTAAAGGACGTGCAGATCTGCTGCGTGCATTTGGGAGGTGTCTGTTTGAACAATACATTTGATGTATTCCCTGTTGCACACACCAAGTGTGTAGTGAAATCTAAGCACAGATAAGATCAGGATGACTCATGGCATGATTGGGATTTAAAATAAAATGCAGTGTTGTTATTAATCATAGTAACGCTTTTTTTTTTTTTTTTTAATTAAGGAGCCCACAGAATACAAGGTTTTAAACGATGAGATGGAACTGGAAATGGATGAATTCAACCAACATGAATGTATGGCTTCTATGACCACTCTGATTAAACATATGCAGAGGAACCAGATCACACCCAAAGTGGAGGAGGCCAGTATTAGCTAAAAAGTTGGCATTTTTCCATTAACGCTACCAAGAAAAGAGAGTCATGATTGAATCCTTTCATTTTTTCGTTTTTTTGGCTATATTATGGTGAAACCTGTGTGGTTTGAGCTTGGGGCTTTTTGGCTTGGTAAGCCTGTTTGGTGCAAGAAGTGATTTGACTTTTTCTCATCTCGTCTAAATTTCAGGGAACAGTTCCAGTAGCTCTTCCTCTTTGGATGAAATTTCTTCATGGCAAATTAGAAAACCCATCAGTACCATTAAATATTCGCCTCTTCATAGCAAAACTTATTGTTAATACTGAGGATGTGAGTAATTTTTTTTCATAATATAAACTGTGTAACTCTTGCAGGGTAAAATATTTCATCAGCTGAGACCTTGGGGGCATTCAAATTGAGTAGTTTGCTGTGATAAAAGGGAGTGCATTTATGGCCCAAAATTCCAGATAGTACAAGTATTTTGAATGTATTATTAATACTTTTTCTCCCATACTCTACTTCTATAAGTAGAGGGTGTCCACCATATGTGTCTTCTGGAAACCACAAGTAATGTATTCATTGATACTTATGCAAAAGGTGTGGCTGATTATACTTTCCATCTTCACAGCAAATACAGTGTTTTATTAATGGTCACGGATGAGTCTTATAGAAACACTTTGAGTTAAATTTGTTGCAGAAAGGTACTAAGATAGCATAGCGTGTCTTTGCTTGAGAAGAAACGTTTTCCAGCTCACATTCTTGGGTAAAACGTTCTCAAGCTATTTCATACAATTATTTTAAAGTATAGTGGTTCTGTCTGGAATATTCCAAATCCAAAAATGCTGAATTTCAGAAATATTTCAAGAAACTTTATACCCATTTAATGCTACTTTCTTAGTAAAGCTGTCTGAAATGGAAGGATAGATGAATGGCATACTCTTTCAAATCCTCTACAGACAGATTTTCTATGTGAGAGCCGTACTATCTGTGCCCTGGTGAAATAATTAACTTTCTGTGGTTAAAGGTCTCTAAGCAAAAGTGAGAAGTGTAGTTATGGATACTTTTTATTTTAAATTTTTTATGGTTGTTGCCTCGAGGGTTGAGCAAAAGTGCTAAAGAGGTTGGTCTGGCAGTCTTACCTGTAATGTTTATTGAACAGCAGGTTGCTGAATACTTGGGTAATTTGTACTTTATCATTGATTCTCTGTAGGTATTCCGGCCTTATGCGAAGCACTGGCTTGGTCCATTGCTGCAACTTGTTGTTTCTGGAAATAATGGAGGTGAAGGAATTCATTACATGGTAGTGGAAATAGTAGTTACAATCCTTTCCTGGACAAGTGTAGCCACTCCCAAAGTAAGGAAATGTGAAATTCATTTTTATTATTATTGTGGCTGTTTGGTAAAGAATGACTGAGTTTGTTTTTATGCTCTTAAATAATTTTATGCATCAGTCCACTTTTACATTTTACAATTCTTTTACATATTAACTTCAAACATAACTTGATTACTTACTTGGTTTCGTAAAATACGTCTTCTCGGAGTCACTATGGTTATTTTTGCTCCTGGTCTTTGTAGGGGAATATTAAGGATGAGATTTTAGCTAACAGATTGCTTGAATTCTTGATGAAAAATGCCTTTCACCCAAAAAAAGCTGTGTTCAGACACAATCTGGAAATCATAAAGACAGTTATAGAGTGTTGGAAGAAGTGTCTCTCCATACCTTACAGGTAAACATTTGGAAAACTGCTTTCTTTTATCAGTATTTCAAAAATATAAGTGAAGGGTATCAAAGGACATGGGAGGGTAAATTCAGCTGCTATAGTAAACTTTTTGTCCCTCAAGTGGACAGTAGAACTTCAGAATCAAACTCTCCAAAGACTGTAGATTAATTTGAAAAGCAACAAGGAGAGAGATGGGAAAATATGTAAAGGATTATGACAGTAGCAACTAAAAGCAGTAGTAATCTCTACAAAGATGGTTTTTTATTTGAAGTTTTGGATATTATCATTGAATATTGGTGCCTTCTTAGTAAGACTTCTGCTATCTGCCATGCTCCAGAACCCGTCAAGCATTTGTGTGGGGTTACAATCTCTTCTTAGTTTTTTTGGGGTGGGTTTCTTTGCAAAAACTTCTTCACTGAAGCTAAATATTTACTGCTTTCTGACAGTATCCCTTTGGTGGGTTGTACACGTGCATATATATCCCTGTATACACAGACAGTGAGTGATTTAGGGTGCGTCTGTTTTGGGGTTTTAATGTCTATCACTGCTTTTGTGTTTTTATCCAACAGTTTAATATTTGAAAAGTTTTCTGGTGGAGACCCTGATACAAAGGACAATTCAGTGGGAATTCAGCTGCTGGGAATTGTTCTTGCTAACAATATGCCACCCTTTGACCCAAAATGTGAAATAGATCGTGTCAGGTGAGAAATGCAGATTTTTTGTGAATGATCTTGAAAAAATCTTAAGCCAAAGAGAGCAAGTTTAATTTGTCAGCACGATGTATGGGAGCTTGTTCTTTGGAATCCCTTGTCCCATCATCCCTTTGTTATCATCTGGCAGATGTAATACTTTTCTAGCTACAAATTGCAGACCACATTTATTTTGGAAAATATCTAGAAGAATGTACTCTTTTTTACGGTGGGCCCCAGGGTTGCAGTTTTGTGGACATTATTGGAGTCAGGAATTGCTAAAGCAGGGATTTGAGGCAGTGCAAGTGGAAAATCCATGTTGTGCTGTCAGCTCTTCTGAAAGCAGTCACTATTACTCTAGGCAGCTCAGATTATTTTTTTGCTTCAGTTTAAATTTGTGTGCTGGAGTAGTGGCTTGCAGCAGGTCTATCTTTTGTGCTAGGTATTTTCAAGCTTTGACCAGCAACATGGGCTTACTAAAGTATAAAGAAGTCTATGCAGCTGCAGCAGAAGTGTTGGGACTTGCTCTTCAATACATTGCTGAGAGAGAAAATGTAAGTGAACTGTATTTTGTGTTTGACCATTCCTGTCTTAATTTTATATTCATCGTCTGTATGACTACTCAATTCATATCCAAAAATGGATGTATCTAAAACTCAACAGTCTTTATCCAACAGATTAAAGATTTAAACTACTAACTCAACAGGAAAAGAATTTGAGGGCAGACTAAGTGCAGAATTTTTTCCTTACTCTTTTGGATCTGTCAGTGAATGATCTCTTTCTGAGGCTTTGTTCAGCTTATGCCAGCCAGCAATACTAGCGCAGTATGTTTTAAAATTGGGGGGTTTTTAAGAGGAAAAAAAAAGCAAGTTGGGAGGTTTGGAGCTACCTTTTGAATAACTGTATCTGAATCCAGTTTTTTTATAGGTAAGGGATAAGATGAATGCAAAACTGTTACTCACCAAATCCTACAATACTAGAACGAGGGGATTGTGCTTGATGATCACAGAAGTCAGTTTGAGACACATGCTAGAAGTACTTCTTCACACAATGGTTAGTGAACTTCTGTAGTCTGGTGCCAGAAGAGGTTCTAGGGATAAATAGATCAGCAGGGTCAAAGAGAAATTAGGGAAATTCATGCACAAAAAAATGTCATGGACAGGTTCTAGATACAACAGACAGCAATGTACACTCAAAGATCCCTAATCTAATGACAAATGCATGTTGGATTGTGTAAGAGAAAAGGAGGACAAAATGCAGCCAGGATCATGTGTTCCCCCTAAATATAATTCTATAACTGCTATTCAAGACAAAAATAACAAGTTGTTGGCTAAGTAGAGTATTAGCCTGACCTTGTAGTTTATTCTTCCTTCTCTCCTTATATCCTTACTTCTTTTCCCACTTAATTGCATTCTGGTTGTTCTTTCACTGTTTGTAGAGCATATTTCATAAATCTTCGTGAGTCTTTCTCAGTATTCCAAGTTCCATTATAAGCAGTGTTTTGAATAAATGAGAAAAGGTGGTCTAAATTTTATCCTCAACAAGGCTTATTTCTTTGATGTTAATTGCAGGTTGCTGGTTGTTTTTCAGCTTTTTACTAAAAATGTCTTGGTTTTTTACATTCATTGATTGGAAATTTCTGTACTGAATGAGAAGCTGCTTAATATTTGCATAAGCACACTAAGCAACTTGTACTACAAAATTAAGGTGTTGGTTCCAAACCAGTCAAAGGAAGCTCAAAAATGTGTTTTTCAAGCAGCAGTCATGTGTTTCAGCCAGGCAGATCTGTACAGGACCCATGAAGCACCATGAATGTTAAGATGAGTTGGATGGATCTTGCCTAGTGAATTGCACTAGAATCAAACAGCATAGCAGCAAAACAGTGTGTCATTAAGGTGGTTATGAGTTTCATGGGTATCCTTGTCTGTCTTTCTCATTTTCAGATACTTGAAGATCCAGTTTATGATTGTGTCATAAAACAATTAAAACATCATCAGAACACCCAACATGATAAGTTTATTCAGTGCTTGAATAAAATTGTTAAGAATTTTCCACCTCTTGCTGACAGGTGTGTGATGATTTATGTGATATGTTGACTGTAAATCTAGAGGAATAATAGAGAATAACTTGCTTTTCTTTGTGGGCTTCTGGCTAAATTAAGGTTTATGAATGCAGTATTCTTTTTGATACCCAAACTTCATGGTGTGATGAAAACCTATTGTCTGGAAGTAATAATGTGCCGGGCAGAAGAAGTTCCTGATCTCCACTTGCAGTTAAAGAGTAAAGACTTTATCCAGATCATGAATCATAGGTAAGTAGTCAAGTGATTGATTATGATGGATAGTTAAGTTTCTTGATAACATACATTTTTACATTCAGAAGAATTTATAACTCACCTTCACTTTTTGGTCATTGCTCTCCTAATTTGAGCTAATGTAATCTGGGAGTTAAGATGGTTAGCTCTCTGTGAAAAACAGACAAAAGCCCCTAAAATAGCCTTAGGGTGAAACACCAGTGGGATGTCAATTTCTGAGGTCTGTATTAGTTTACTTGTATTCTTACTCTTAGGTTGAATCCAAAAGTATTTACCTAAAGCCCTTTATGCAAAACCAAATACTGTTGCTAAAACATAAACTGATCTTCTGGTTCTGTGTGTAGCAGTGATGAGAAAAGCAATGTAACTGGGGTTTTTTTTCCCTCTTCTTTTAGGGATGATGAAAGACAGAGGGTTTGTTTGGATATCGTGTACAAGATGCTGTCTAAATTAAAACCACTAGAACTTAAAGAACTTCTGCCTGGAGTTACAGGGTTCATTTCTCACCCTTCTGTCATATGTCGACAGCGCATGTATGATATCCTGATGTGGATTTACGATAATTACAGGTGTGTGTTCCCTGCACAGGCAGAGTGAAAGTGTTTGTAAGAGTCTTCCAACTTCTTGTCCCTTGGTGAGGGATTTTTCCAGTTGTCAGAATAATAGAGTCTGTGATTTGCGTAACTGGCTCTGGCCTTTGGTGGCAATTTTATCACTTCCAGTAAGGGATAAATACTTGGACCAGAACTAGGACATTGCATCACCACAGCAGGATGGCATAAGAGGTCTTAACTTTGATGTTCCAGCTTTTTTTCTTGTTGCTGGAATTTGTAACTAGTGAAAATTATACATTAAAGAAATTTGCTTTTAGGTAGAAGATACATTAAGGCACATGGGTGTGATCTGGATCCCTTCAGTCTGGTAGTATAAAGATGGTCTTTCTGCTTGACCCCTTAGAATAGGGAACAGGCATGTGACAAGTGGGGTGCTGTTGAATTATCTAACTTAGTTGGGTTTTATGTGCTTTTTCCCAAGATAACTGTTTGAATGGACAGTTACTGTGAAGAAAAAGTACAGGCAATATTTACTCCAGCATCACTTGTGAAAAGCATTCTCTGCCTGTTTTTTCAGATTCAACCATGCAAACATCGTAATAAATACCTAATGTATTACTTAGCTTATTAGATTATTTCTTTGATAAGTAGTGGATCTCCACAAGGCATTTTTGGCAAGGAAGACCTCATGTTATGTTGTCATGCCAAGTTGAGATTTTTATCAGAGGGCATAATCTTCCTTTTTGTTTCACCATCCTCATCCTCTTATTTTGCTATGGATTATTTGAGAGAAGTCATTAATAGATATTTTTCTCCTACCAACAGTGATCCAGAAAGTCAAACAGATGAAGATTCTCAGGAGATACTCAAAGTGGCAAAAGAAATGCTGCTTCAAGGACTAATTGATGAGAATGCTGAACTGCAGTGAGTAGAGCGTTGTGGTAACTGTCTGAAATAAAAATACCTACATTTCTCTTACTTTGTTTATAGCAAAAGAGTTGATCCTTAGAGGTTTTTTGAGTATTTCAGTGTAAAAGAGCAACACTGAGATAATACCATTTCCTTTTCTTCCAGTTTATAAAATTGTGTCCCATGGTTTTACACCGAATCTAAGTGGAGCATTTGAACGAACTTCTAAGCTGTGGGGAGGTTGTTTCACTATGTTAAACCTAATTCTGCATTAATGTTCTGGAGTTTTTGAACAAGGAGGACCCTCCTATACAAACACACAACAGTAGATTAAATGTTGGATTTTTAAAATTTCTCTTGGAGGAGCAAAAGATAGAAGAGGAGATCTTGGTGCTTATCCATACATAGCACTTCTCAAGAGGAAAACACTTGACAGAAATATTTTGTTCAGAGTAAACCTTTACTATCAGGCAGAGAACATGGTAGATGAATGAGGAATTCAGTGTAAATCAGTGGAAGATTAATGGCATTAAAGTGTTTGTTGAAGGCTTTAAAAGCTTATTGTTCTGGAGGTTTTTGTTGGTGTGGTTTTTGGGTTTTTTTCCTTTTTAACTTGACTTTTTTAGAAGTATTTTTCTTTATGTTTGCAAATAACCAAGAATAACTTTATTCTTTGCCTTTGCAGATTAATTGTTAGGAATTTTTGGAGTCATGAGACAAGGCTGCCCACAAATACTCTTGATCGCATGCTGTCCTTGTTGAGTTCTTTATATTCCACCAAGATTGAAACACAGTACTTGAGTCTAATCACAAATTTTCTACTTGAAATGACTAGCAGGAGCCCGGATTATTCCAGAAAAATATTTGAGCATCCACTATCTGAATGCAAATTTCAGGTGAATTGTAATGTGCTGTCCTGTATGCAACTATGTGACAAATTCTGTTCCTTAATGTAGTTACCACTTAGAAAAGAAGGGCATAATGAAGGAGATTTTTCGAAGTGTTTTGTGCTCCATAGTTAATGGGTGCAGCAGTTGTGAGTTATGCACAGTGTCAGAAATTTGCTGGTTTTGTGGTGGCAATAGTATTAGTTTCTTTAAAAAAAAATTAATTAAAATAATTATACCAAGTATAGCTGATTTGTAGAGTACTGAAATACTGAAAAAAAGGGTAGTGGAGAGAAGCACCATCAGCTGGAGAAATACTGTCAAGAAACAGGAATACTGGTGCAAGAGCTGTAAATCAGTCCTCAGCTGACCAGTCTAAATTAGTGAGCTTTCTTTACTGAGCTGTGGAGAGCTTCTACATGTTTGTGGTTTGTTGGGGGTTTTTTTTGTTTGTTTTTTATACATAGTCAAGTTCTGCCCCTATACCTGGGAGGGTGTTTTGGTTTCTGGACTGTAGTTTCTGCTGTCCTACTCAATGAAGAAATGCAGAAAGCCTCCATCCTTATTGTTCTACTTAAAATCTTTCTTTGTTTGTAGGACTTTGTAGTTGATTCCAGCTGGCGTTACCGAAGTACTGTGCTCACACCAATGTTTGTGGAAACTCAGGCTTCTCAGAGCATCCACAGGAATTTGTCACAAGAAAGATCCCTTTCTCCTTCTGGGTCAGTTGGTGGGCAAGTGAGGGCTACCCAAAGGCAATATGAATTTACACCTACACAGCATGGCAGTAAGTCCAGACCGGTGTCTTCTGAAATGTTCTTGTTTGCTGTAGGAATGATGTCATTTCTGTTATATATGATGTTCTAGTGTAGAAGTATAAATATGTTTAGTATTTTGTTTTCAAGGGCTTTTTTGTGTGTGTTATGAGAAAAAAATCCTGTTTTTATTGGTCTCATACGTATTTTATGTTCTGCCTAATGTAAAAGAAGCACTGTCTTACCTAACAGCTTAAAATCTGTTGTGCCTGTCAACATGAGGAAATTATATTTTTGGGAGGGGAAAAAAATACCTACTTTGTAGGTGTTTTCACTTTATTTATCTGTATGTTACAGCTTTTTTGCAATTTCTTTTTACAGGTGGTAGAAGTTCTTTTAATTGGCTAACTGGAAGTAGCATTGACACATTGGCCGAGTATGCAGTTCCTTCATCCTCTGAATCCTTGTCTTCATCCATGCTGTTGGTTAGCAAACGGAGTGAAAAATTTAAACAAGGAACTTTTAAACCAGTGGGGCCAGATTTTGGGAAAAAAAGGTTGGGTTTGCCTGGAGATGAAGTGGACAGCAAAACTAAAGGTCTGTAAGCCTTATTGTGCAGTTTCTATGTAATTAGTACACTTTTATAAACCATCCTTTATCAGTTATTTGGCTGGCAGTCCATTATCTTTCAGACAGTCTAATTGAGGTTCACTTTGAGAGATTTTGTTTCCAGGCGTGTGTGATGATACATAACATGTGACAAAAAGTTAGGATTGTGCTAGGAATTGTAAAGTTACATGTTGCTTATTGAAAGAACTGACTGGCATGCTCTCTGCATTCCTACCTCTCCCTAAGATGTTCAGAGCATGAATGTCAGACAGTTATGTCCCTTCTGTTTCAAATGTAACTCTTTAAAGAAGATATTTCTTTAAACATGTTTTCTAAACCATTTCTGTCATTAGAAGTCCTTGCTTTTTTCTGAGAATGCTCCTTCATCCATCCAGTCAGTAAGTGAAAAATACCAGTACTGCTCTGAAGTGACTTAGGATCCTTCTCCCTCTTTAACTCTTGTCTACTTTGTCATTGAAATTTTGACCAAAAGGATGACATTAGGAGTTCAGGCATAGAGCTGTAAAGATCATCCTTTTCAGTACCTGAGAGGTGTTTCAGGGCAGTTACAGGTGAACTGTAGTTCATGCAGAACTACAGAAATAGAGAGGTCAGTCTACCTTTCAGTTATATTCCCTGGTCTTCTACCCAGGCAAATACCAGTTACGGTGGTATGTTTTTGTTTGCTCACTCTCCTTTTCTAGGAGGTGGACTGAACTGAGTCTGTGTGGCCTTTCCCCGTGACTGTCCTGAGCAGGAGTTGATCCAGTGGCAGTTCTGTAACTGTAACTTTAAAAATACAGTACAATATTCTCACTACACAATATTTGAATATCTTTTAGCACCTCTTTTATGTAGGGGGTTATATACTTTCTGGACTATAGTGCAAATGCCATGCATACCTGTGAGAGTCTAAAATAAATCTGGCATAGGGGGTATATTTGTTCATGAGTTTTAGTGTCTTTTCCAGTACAGATCTTTATACCTCATCCATGCACTTGAAGTTTCTATATAAATGCTTATTACCTCTTCTCCTAAGAGCAACTTAATTTGTCATCATTGGCTGTCTTGTTAAAAGGCCTTGCACTGAGTTGTTTGCTAGGAAATTTAAAGACTAGCTGGTAAGCTAGTAAATACAAAGATGGTGTTTGTTTTTATATGATGCTTTTGCCTTAAATCTGAAGTGTGCTTGGGAAATGAAAAGCTGTGGACATGATCATATGTTCCCTAGGTATAGAAGAACGAGCGGAAATTCTAAGACTGCGGAGACGTTTCTTGAAGGACCAAGACAAACTCAGTCTGATTTATGCCAGAAAAAGTCTGGCTGAACAGAAAAGAGAACAGGTTTGTCAATCCAAATGGGTTTAAAACTTTAAGTCTCGATGTCATTTGAAGTCTTGTACTTCAACTCTCGTGGTAACTTTGTGTAAGGTACTTGTTGCTACTTTAAGAGCTTTAGAAGGTTTGATTTGGAAATAATGCTATTTATGGCCTTAAAGCTAAATTATGTTACTTAGCATGGGCGAGAGAAGAGCTGGATGATAACACTTCCAGTCTACCACTTAAAGTGCATGAAGTGATTTTATGTGATGGAGTCCCTAGCAGCTAAGGAAGCCCTTTACAGTTGTCATTCTGGAAACTAGGAGCCTTGGAGCTACAATATGCTGCAGAAATAGCTGGAGAACATTATCCAGCATCCAAGGGTGAACTCAAAAATGTGGTACAGCTGATGGACTAACCAGAACTGGTTTGAACTTCTAACCTGAGGAATGTCAGTAGTAATCATTTGCTGAGTGTTTGTCAAGGCCAGAAACATACTACTTTGTGGGTTTCCTGGTTGTGTTATGTACTTCCAATAAATCTAAGTATTTTTAAGCACTGTAGCAATTTTCCAGAGGTTCCTGTTGCTAAAAATAACATACATTATTGTCAAAAAATGATAGCATTTAGTCCCAAGAGCAAAGGAACCCAGGATTGAGAGCTACCAGTTTGAGACACTCCTGTAATACCCTCCAGATGCAGACAACTGTGTAAACAGAACTTATGTCTGGAAGAACCACACAAAACACCTATTTTAGCCCATTTATGTTTACTTGCAGGCTAAAGCTACCATTTCCTCCCACCCTACAAGGGAGAACCTGTAAATGTGTTCTGTATGGCAGTCCAAAACACAACTAACAAAATCCCCTGTCTTTTGAACACTTCCAATGATGGTGTTTCCACCACTTCTGTGGGAGGCTTGTTCTAATGCCAGACCACTCCTTCAGTGAAAAATTTTTCATAATATCTAATTTAAACCTCTCCTGGCACAGCTTGAGGCCATTTCCTAACTATTTTTTAACATGATTAATGCATTTCAGGACATGAAATCCGAGCTGAAGATGAAGTATGATGCCCAGGTTACTTTGTACAGAAGTTACCGAGTGGGAGACCTTCCTGACATCCAGATTGAATACTGCAGCCTCATTGCCCCTCTGCAGGGCCTTGCCCAGGTCTGTCTGCTTTTCACAGGTCATTTGTGAAGTTTTCTGGTCCTGTGGGGAAAATGTCATGTAGCTGAGCAACCACTTTGAAAATTGATTTGTAGTTTTGCAGTCAACCACTGTGATACACATTTAAAGACACTGTTTTGAGGGAGTGTTTCTCCTTCCCCTGTGCTGGTGCAGTGTTAGGAGACGAGGCTTTGTTGCTTGCCTCACCTGAGCAGTTGAGGATGGATACATCAGCTGTTTTCCATTTCCTGCAGGTTCCGCTGCTTGAGAAACCGATGGTGGTCTCTGCAGACATTATTGCAAAGGACATCTCACTGTACAGTAACAAAACAGCCATTTCTCATCTAGTATATGTCTGTAACAGACTTGTAAATATACAAATGAACTTAGTGTGACTAAGGCTGGACTCAGACTGCTCAGTAAAGCTGATCTAATATTCCTTTTCCTACGTGAGAGTGGTAGAAACTATAGACTGAATTGAACAGTAGACTGAATCCCATTTTACAGTCTTTGGGAAGTCACAGTCTTCCTGACTACCTTTGTATTTCATTACTTTTGGTAGCCCCTTATCTCTCTGTAAAGGGTGGAAGTAGCACACTCACAAGTTCTCTGAATAGCATTAGGTAAAGAGTTAGACCAAACTCCAGGCCCGTGATAGATCAAGATGCATAGGGTTATGTTACACACACAAAAGTGTTTCTGGATTGAAAAAATGCTGTTAAGTCTCAGATGAAACTGTTTGTCTGTACAGACAGTCTGTCTCTCTGTTAGCTGCCTCAATTTTTAGGACCAGGTCTCCTCACACATTGCTGTCTTCTTTTTTTTTCTGAAACTCACTTCATGGACTGTGGTGTCCCTAACGTGATATTGGGTGTCTGGTTCCTGTAATGGGAGTTGTGAATATGTGCAAATTGTAAATTCCACCCTCTCCACTAACACTGGCCTGAAAACTGCATTGTCTTGGAGTTTCTTTAAGTAGAAGAATTAAAATGGGTTATGAGTGGGTAGTACAGTAATTCCCAGCACAGGTGAGATGCATGCCAGACTAAATAGTCCACTCCCAAAGAGTGTCTAGGGATTACATACCGGGTGGATCATGTCTTTTAATTTTATTTATTAGCCTGCTGTGTCACAGCAAAATTCAGTGACCTTACCACTTTTGTTGTAATTTACAGAAAGATCCAACATTTGCCAAGCAACTTTTCAGCAGTTTGTTTAGTGGAATTTTTCATGAGGTAAAAAAATCTAAAGACCCTTCTGAGAAAAACGCTATTGTCCAGAAGCTGCTGAACAACTTCAATAATTTCCTCAGCATGAGCCTGTCATACTTTCCACCGTTCATTGCGTGCATCCAGGTAAATCTTGATACATGGCATGAAAGTAACTGGATGTAATGTCTTTGTCTGAATGTGTGATAAGTGGCAGTGAAGGTCAAATACTGTCACTGAAGTTTAGGCAGAGGTGGAAAGAGAGTTGTTAACCAAATGGGTATTTCAAGTGACACTTATTAAGGTGAACAAGGTAATTCATCCTCTGAACTGATTTTTCAAGGTTTCTATGATTTTTGATATCTAGAGTTTGAGTCACCTTTTAATGTTTTAATTGCATCAGTAACAAGAAGAGGTTTGATTACAAATGATAGCTATTTCAATTGAAGTGGGATTTGAGAACAATTGGAAGGGTTATGTGGGTGTTGTGCTTATCTTGCTGTTTCTGGGAAGTGCTTATTGAGGAATTCTTTGATGTCTTGAGGATATCAGTAGCTGTCAGACTGTTTGTTGTTAGCCTCTCTTGCTTATTTTTTCAAATTAGTCCCCTGAAGTAGTTGTCTGGGGATTTTCAGTAATGAGGGAAGGGCTCACCAAAGGATGAGTGGGTGCACCACAGTTGTTTCACTGGAAAAGATGCACAAACGTTTCTGTTATGAGAATATACTGACCTAGAATAGATGGTGAATTTCATCTTTTAAACCAGTTTTCAGGGAGATAAAAAAACCTTGTCCGAACACCTGTTACATACCCATTGTCACTGTATGTAATGATTCTTATCAACTGTATTGCTTTTGTGTCTGATTCCTAGCTCTGGAAGGAATCTCTTTCTGAGTGGCAGCTAATGGCTAAAGGCTTTTTGTTATGGAAATGTATATACTCTGTGACAGTAGGTGTCATTCCAAATACAGGAGAACCATCTAGTTTGGAGTAGCTTTGTAAACAGTGACAAACTTTGCTTCTTGATACTTGTAACTAGACATCTGAAAAAATGTAATTGCTTGTTTACTTTTTTCTGTGCAGCTGCATAAAAGGTCAAATACTATGGGGATTTTTCTGGGCTGTCTTGGTATTTTTTGAGCCAACGTCTCACAATAGCTATCTGTTAATATTCCCTCTTGACGTTGCATTTGTTGGTTCTCTGTCTTGACGATATTATTTGTGTCAAATTATGCTGTCTAGACCCTGCTAATAACACTGTTGCATTAGGCTACGATTTTTTTCTGAATAGACATTAAATGAAGACTCAAAAAGTAGGTAAGTTAAGATTCATCAAAAATACAGACTTTGTAAGAACAATAAGAGCATCTCATTGCCATCCTCATCAATAACCAAAGTACAATAGCATGAAGTACAAACAGCCTGCAAGCAGTGAGAGGAAGTTTTTTCCCAGTAGGGAATTGAGTTCACATTGATCAAGAGAGCAAGCTGGGAGAGTGTGAGCAAGAGCAGAGCAGTGTCAAGGCTTTCATCTGGCTCACAAAGACTGTCCTAGTGGCTTGGCCATTTGGAAATACAGCTTCTTTTTCCTGTATACCAACAGCATAATAAATACTGGCTGGTTTCAGAAAGGCTTCCTACTTAACTGCTGTTTCCTTCTGGCTGTTTGAGTTTTTAATCTTCTACACGTTCACATCCCATCAGGAGAGTAACTTGGTGGGTAAAAAGAGTTGGTTTTGTCTACACATATAATCTTAAAATTGACTATGAAGCTCTGGGATTCACTTTCAGGGCAGATTAAGAGCCAGCTGTAATACTAAAAGAGGCTAACTCCATGACAAAAGTTTACATAGCCTCCGAAGAGATGCTTGGCCTCTGAAGAACATATAATTGCCTTAGAAATATTTTAGCTGCCAGGCCAGCTTGGATGCCGTTTCCCCTAATCTGTGAACATATGGTGCAAGTAAAGCCAGTGCTCCTTGCATATGGAGCAGGGAACATTCCCTCTGCTTTCAGAAGATAAGTAATCCAATAGTCACTAATATGCACTAAATAAAGACACCTCCTTTGATGTTGGATGATGTCTGTAAATCTGAAGTTTGGGAGGATATTAATTCTTGGGACATATCATTATATTTGCACAGTTCTTGCACTTTTTCCTGTGCTATGAGAAAGGGCTTTTGGCCTTACCTTAGCAAAGTTGTTCTTAAGGTTTTAGATTGTGCAGTTGTCACTGTGTTCCTGACATAACCCCTAAAAGCTGGCGGTCGAGGAATGTGTCTGGGGCATGTGTGCAGCTCATTGAAATTGCCTTAACAGTAGTGAAATATATATGCTAACCCCTTATTGGGATCTGCCTGGTTTGTAACTCAGGAAGCCACGCAAGGCTGTGGTTTTTTTCCTCTTTCTTTATTGAGCACAAATTCATTAGTGTGAGAGTCTCAACTCTGCAAATTGTGTCATGAGTTTGCTTATGCCAGGTGCCTCTTCTGTAGTTTTTGTGGTGGTTGTCATTTATCAAAGATGTATAGCTTGGCTGTTCTCAGTCTCCTGTTGCAATTTCCAAATAGTGGTTTCTTTTCACACAGTATTCTTGAACATACTGTGTTGCAAGAATCAGATTTTTTGTTCTAAAACATGGTGCTGTTCCTTGTAATGGAAGCTATACTGAACCTCTTCCACGCTGTGAATTTTTTCTGACAGTTGTTGAAGATACTGTTGCAATTTTTCTTTAGAGGGAAAGAAAACAAAGAAAAAACCCAACACTGGCTTTAATAAACATGCTGATTTTTTAATATATTTACCTGTATTTAGAGTAGTGATGTAAATATTTAAAAGACCCCCTCAAGTAAACAAGAATGTTTATCCCTGAAGAAGAGGTTATTCTGTACTATTATTGGACTAATGTTAAAAATTATAAAGAGAAATATTGTCATGTCTCTAAATCATGCAGGAGTAGATGAGCACAGTACTAGAGGAGTCTAACAGGAAGCTGTGATGTGCTAAAACTGGCCGAGTGTGTGGACAGAAAGCCTCCAGCTCAGACAAGACATCGTGGTAAATCATGCCTTTGGCTTATGGCAGGAGCGCACCACTGAATAGGTTAAGTGAAGCACAGCTGCTGTGCAGCAGGCAAAATCCTGCCAACAAACAGAAGGAAAAGTTCAGGCTGTCACTGTGTCCATCTATCTCTCCCCCAATTTCCTTGTGATTCTGTCCAGAGACCTGTCCCATGTCCCAGAGCCAAAGTATATAGGGTTATTCTCTACTGTTCTCTGTCCAAAGAGCAACAGCACAGAAGGAAAGGATTCCAGTTTTCCCTGAGTTGGGAACTTCTGGAGACCTAATGGCTAATTTCCAAAGCTTGCACTATAAGAAAAAGGATACCAAATAAGTGATCTGTATAGTTTTACACCAAGTAGGCACCCATTGTTTTGTTTTATTCTACAGGAAATGAGTTACCAGCACAGAGAGCTACTGGAACTGGACTCAGCTAATGTGAGCACGAGCTGCCTTGCAAGTTTGCAGCAGCCAGTGGGCATCCTTCTTCTGGAGCGTGCCCTGATGGCTCTGTCCCCTGCGGAGGAGCCCCCGTCCAAAAGGATGCGTGGCAGGACAGAGCTGCCCCCAGATGTGATCAGATGGATTGAACTTGCCAAGTAAATTCTTATTTGAGACAATTTGCTCCCACTTAGGTTTGCCTTGTGAAGAACTCTGCTTTTATGGCTTGTGGGATTTCTCTTTTAGTCTTTCTGTCTTTTAGAATCAGATATGCTTTTAATTTCTTCTCACTGACTTCTCTTAATACAGTCAGTGAGAGCAGTTAGACTTAAAAACTGTGCACTCTTATGGTGCTGTCAGACTGCTGAAAAACATCTTGTTCCTAGCTTTTCAGCTGCAGGAATTTCCATAGTTCAGATATTACCCTACAAGATGAAGTTTATGTGGTTAAGTATGTATTTCTGATCTTACATAATACTTCCTAAAAATTCACTACTACAAGCCAGTAGTATTACTGCTTATTGAATTGTTATTTTTTTAATAGCTTCTGTTTGCATTGATATACATCTGCTGAGCTCTTTAAAATATTTTTCTTTTCAATTTTACTAGGCTCTACAGATCCCTTGGGGATTATGATGCCCTTCGTGGCATTTTCAGTGGTAAGATTGGGACTAAGGAAATTACACAGAAAGCTTTGTTGGCAGAAGCAAGGAATGATTATGCTGAAGCAGCTCAATATTATGATAAGGTAAAATGACAGCAAGGTATTTTCATTTCATATATCTCTTATAACTTTAATAAAATTAGAAAAATTTGAATTTTGAGAAGTACCATATTGTCTAAAATGCCCTTGTGCTTAATTGATGGTTCATTGTGTAAAGACACTGGGAAAGATGAGCAGTCACAACAAAGCAGTAAGCAAGATGCTTTTCTTACTGTTTGCTACAAAGCTTCACAAGTGCAGTTATCTAGGCAGACAAGTAAAAACACATGGGCACACTGCAACCCTGAGAGAGCAAATTGCATATGTTCATGGCATGAGTTACTGTGGGTAAAAACAAAGAAGGATTTCTGACCTTCTTTTAAAATGTTCACTCTTCAAAAATGCAGGTTTACTGAAGACAGCTACCTGAAATTAATTTATGTATAAACACTGTCAAGCTTGAATTTTCTGCATTTAATGTTGCTGTCACACTCTGGTAAATGGATAGATGTTTTTATGAGGCAATGAATTACTTGTTAAGTTGCTGGTGACTTAGAATTGAAGCGGGTTCTTGGCTGGAATCTGGCACTATTCTCCCCTCCAAATTCATTCCCTAGGCACTCTCCCAAGAAGACTGGCAAGATGGAGAGCCAACAGAAGCAGAGAAGGACTTCTGGGAACTTGCGTCTCTGGAATGCTATGACCACCTCACAATGTGGAAGTCTCTGGAGTATTGTGCTACTGTTAATATTGATAGTGGAAAACCTCCAGACCTAAACAAAACATGGAATGATCCATTTTTTCAGGTTTTTAGAAATTATTTCATTGATACTGCACCATTTTTATCTCTGCAGGGATGTCCTACAGTATTGAGATTATGGGTGAAAATCAATCATGTTGTTTGGGTTATTTTATTATGGAAATTAGTGGAGAGTCTGATATATTTTAAAAATTGAAACAATTACTTCTGCTTGTTCTTTTTGATGTTTAGTTTTTATCTCAAGTCAATGGTAGATTCTATACGATCAGCTTTATCATCACCTTCTTCCTTTTGCAAGTCTTTTTGTTGCTTTTCTTGCTTTGTTTCCTCTTTTAAGAGTTACCAAACCATGGATTTTGAAACTGTTAGAATTTACTAACAACTTCTTGAGCTATAGGAAAAGGCTGCTGTGATTTGTTAGCAAATAGGAATTTGTCTTAAGGGAAAATATTTTTAAAAGCATCCAAAATGTTTTTATATTTATTTGATCTGCCACTGATAACAAAAAGCTTGATCATCTACTATTCCATTCCTAGAAATAAAGACTGTTTTCACCTTGTAGGAGACATATCTGCCCTATGTAATACGCAGTAAGCTGAAGTTACTGCTCAGTGGTGAGAATGACCAGACTTTGCTAACCTTTATTGATGAGGCAATGAAGACAGAACAGAAGAAAGCCATTATAGAAATGCACTACAGCCAAGAACTTAGTCTCCTGTACATCCTGCAAGATGATTTTGACAGAGCCAAATATTACATTAGCAATGGCATGCAGATCTTCATGCAGGTAATAGTGTCTTCTATCTCTGGTGTGGTTTTTTTGTGTAAACTGGAACAATGAAACTGCTGTTGCTGTTACTGCTGCTAGATTATATGCTCAAAACACTCCAGTACAATGAAATTTAGGTGCCTTCCATGTCATATGACAAAACTTCTTTTGAATTCACTGCTTGCAATGATGAAAGGTGAGTGAGCCAGTGGAGTGCATCCTCCTGTTTTAGTTTGTTTTGTTTTGCTGATTTAATATTTTATGCATTTTTCAGAGTCATTGCTTGTGCAGGTAATAAAAGTTTTATTTCTTTCGTCTTTTCAGGAGCGTCCTGTCCCCAGAACAAGCTTGCAAGGAGTATTGCATTGAAAAGTTTACAAGTTCCATCCATTACCAAGTTCTAATTAGACTGTAGGACTTTGCTAAAACCTAGGATAGAAATTGCAGCTAGACTGTGCCTCTGTGCTTGTCCAAAGCAGAATTGCTTTCTGATTATGGGCTATTAAATTACTTGCAAGAGATTGGGTTCTAAAGCATAATGTATAGCAGCATCAGATCAATAGTTTGTAGAGCACTGAACAGAACCATGCTTTAAATTCTGTCTGATTCTCTCCCTTTCTTTTCAGAGCTACTCCAGTATTGATTCCTTGTTATATCAAAGTCGGATGACCAAACTGCAGTCTGTACAAGCTTTGACAGAAATACAGGATTTCATCAATTTTATGACCAAGAGAAGTAAAGATTTTTTTTCTCAAGCAATTTTCTTTTTGTATTCAGTAATCATGGTTTCCTGAACTTTGAATTTCTGAACTGCTGTTTGAAGGAGCATAAGTCTGGAATTACTTCTTACTGTCTTCTTGACAGTAAGAACTATTACAGTTTTGTAAGATAGGATTGAACATAACTTTGTGTTGTATTGCAAAGTTCAATTAGCGTAATTCTTGTGATAAGAGTTAAGCATCTCTTTTAAAAGTGTCAATTAAAGTTTTAAACTAAGCTTTTTTTGTTGGAGTAACTTTTGGTAGTAAATAGCAGTTAGCAGAGATAAAAAAATGGATGTGGTATATAAGTTGTACCTACTGACGTAGGCCTGAAGTACAAATTTATGTGCACAAACCAAATTAGATACTAAATTTAGTTAACAGTTCCACTATATTCCAGCATGTTGCTATATGGAAAGGAAAATACCTGGTGGTGATCCTCAGTGGCAGTTGATGCAGGTGTCCTTACGGAATCTCCTGTGCCTCAGCAACTAACAAAAGTAATATGATGGTCACTAAGTAGTGTTTTTAATGCAGTCCCAGAAATGCAAGTGCATTGCTTAATTGCAGTTTTTCTGGTTTGAATGTTAGACTATGTTTTCTTTAGCCCATTTTTGTGCTGTTTGGCTTCAGATGCATTTAAAATGTTCTTAATTGATTTCTAGGTAACTTAGCTTCAGAGGCTTCCCTTAAGAGACTTCTCAGAACTTGGACAAGCAGATATCCAGATGCTAAAATGGATCCTATGAACATCTGGGATGATATCATTACAAATCGGTAAAATTGCATTCTTGGGTTAGCTTGAGTTCTGTCTGCTTGTGGAGTTCCAGGAAGTGCTTTTTCTAATGCTGCTTGTTTTCATATGTGGGAGGGTTTTGATCCAATGTATGACTGGTTTTTTTTCTTTTTTAACTGTGGTAGTAACTTTTTCAATATAACTGGCCAGTTTGTATGACTAACTTGTGGTGAGGAGCCAAAGGAGGTTGAGAATAAACTGTATTTTAATAGGGAAACATAGATGTTAGCTTAGTCATTTTCTTGCATCAGTGATTACATGCACTGTGTAAGGTGGCTCATTTCAGCAGCCCTTAAACATACTCACTTGTAATTGTGTAGATTAGCTGCATTTAGCTCAATGAAACACCACCCAAAAGGCCAATCTGTTATGAATAAAAATACTTGCCTACTTTGTAGGCAGTTCCAAAATGAGGGAGTATATAAAACAAGCCCAGCCATGTCACTCTCAGTGCTTCACCTGTTTATAGGAAAGTTAATGGCCACTGCTTTAACTGGAGACTTCTGTTATGCAACTGTTGCTAGAAAGAACAAAGGCTCGCTGGAGACTCCTTTGGATTAGCTCTGAAGAAACTGGAATGCTTTTAAAAATTTGAAGGTTTTCTGTCCTTGCCATGGTGTCTGTCTTCATCTCAATTCATTCTTCCAGTGCAAATCTAGATTAGTCCTCCTTCCTTGCAATAACTTCTTCAGTAGCTCTGCTGATACATACTGTGCTCTGTAATTTATTTTATTATCTCTTGGTGTCAGGAAAGCATGGCTACAGAAGAGCTTTTTGCAGTTCGGTATAAGGCAGAAAACGTGGCATGGCTTACTTTTGAAAAAAGTTTTGAAACGTTTATGACTTGAAGGGTTGTCAGGGTCTTAAACACCTTTTGTGCTTAGAAAACCTTTGTCTCAAATTAAAAACAAAGGATGTTCCAAGTGCCACTTCAGACTGCAGTGCTGTCCTCTGCTTTGAGTAACAGTCTGCATAATGAGATGTGCTATTAAATTAGATAGGACTAGTTGTGGAGTGACAGGATTCAGCATTGATTCATGGCAATTCCCTTTCAAAAGCTGAGTGCGGTTGCTGATCTGGTCTGCAACACAGACTTTGATGTTGCCATGTGTTGATGTGATAAACATTTGAAGAGCAGGTTGACATAAAATACAGGCTGGCACTCACCCTAAATAATTGAGACTCCTGTTTGTTTGCACTTCCATCAAGTTGGAATGCGAGTTACGAGTTACGGCTTGGTGAACTTAGGGACTGTAGCTTGCACAAATGAACTAACTAACAAAAAATCCCACCCTATAATGGACATTTTCTAATACTAATCTTGTTAGTTCAAGATCCTGAATGCTCTCAGGGCCAGCCTGGCCCCTCTTAGGAGTGTCCAGACTCTGAGGCCTGTGTTTAGCCCTGCTAAAGGTGATAGCTGTAGTTTGACATTTTTTATTAGCTTTGTTTGCTGTTAGACAGATCAACACTTTTGAACACTGATTCCCTTGAATGTATACCAGAGTGATCTACGCCCCTGTTGTTGTTGTGCAGGTGTTTCTTTCTTGACAAACTGCAGGAAAAGCTTCCCTCTGATCAGGCCAATGACAGTATGGAGGTGGACGGAGAATACAGTGCTGGTGACCAAATGGAAGTGGATCAACAGAGTGAAAACATTTACTCCATGATTAAAAGCTGCAAATTTAATATGAAAATGAAGATGATAGAAAGTGCCAGGAAACAGGTGAATATACTGTCTGATAGCTTCCAATTTGGTGAGAAAATACATAGGAAAAGCCTTTAAGGTGGGCTATGGTACCCTTTTGCCAGGGCAAACCTTGTCTCTTTTTGACCCTACTGTCCAGGACATTTTGAAAGCTCAAGAAAGTCAGTTCCACAATGAAAGAAAACAAAAGGATAAATGTTAATTACAAAGTTGATGATAACTTGTCATTACTGGAAATATGCCTGAAGCCCCCTTTGATCCACAGATGGTTTTGAACACTCTGAAGGGCAGATAAAGTATCTGAAATATTTCAGTCTTTAATGGAAGGGATGCTTGCAATCAAGAATTATGCTTTCTTATTTATAAATAATCTCTTCTGTACAAGAAAACAAATCAAATTCTTATTGAATTAGTATAATTTACTTCAATCATCAATGCTGAATTTCTTTTTTTCATAGTTTTCATTACTGCTGTTAGTTAACGCTAACAAAGAAGTAAAGTGACTTAGAAATTTTGGGTTGAATCTGGCTGTTGAAATGACTGGAACAGCCTTTTTGATGATGGGCCTTTGGTGTTTCAAGCTTGAGACAAGTTGAATAATTAAGTCAAGGTCTCCCATCTTCTGAGATGCTGCAGAAGTCTGCAGTCATTAACAAGAGTTTATTTTAAGCAATGTGACAAGCAAATATAACATTGCTTTGTTGACTATACACTCTTGAAGCAGTAAGTGAAAAATTAGATTTCCTTTAATGTTACTGTTGTGAAACTTCTCATCGAAACATAAACACAAGTGATTTTCTTAACAATATATTAAATCAAGTTGCTTTTCCCGTATGTGTTTGTACTACAGAGCAGTTAAATGCTTGTTGAGTCGTGCAGCTGGAATTATTTTCTCAGTTTTTTAAACCTCTGTTCTTCTCTTTTGCTTTTCGAACTTCTTCATTAGCACAAATCTGGTTCTGAATATGAGACCTGGCAAGCAGTGGACATCTCTTTGCCTTATTGCAACTTCACTTGTGTTACTTAAATCTTCTCATCCCTAACTTGGTTGCAGTCAGTTTTAGTCCTTCTTCAGATATATTGTCTGAAAATTCTCTTGATCCCAATGCAGAACAGCTTTGCAGTTGCCAAGAAGCTCCTGAAGGACTTGCGCAAAGAAGCCAGAACGAGGGAGGACTGGCTGGTGAGGTGGAATTACGCCTATTGCCGCTTCACTCACAGTAGCAGCCGCAATCTGAGCTGTCCTGAGCGCGTGCTCTCAGTGTTGAAAACCATCTCCCTGCTTGGTAACAACCTTCTCTTTGCTTCACCTTGTTTATTTTACAAAGTTGCTTTGTTGTCCAGTTACCAACTTTTGTTTTTGAATTCCAACAGAAGATACCAAATCTGACTATCTCAGCAAGAACATAATGGCCTTCCGAAACCAAAATCTTCTCCTGGGTACTACATATCACATCATGGCCAATGCTCTTAGTCGGGACCCAAGATGTCTTGAGCAAATTGAGAAAGAAAAGGCTGGAAAGATATCAGTAATATCAGGAGAAAGCCTTGAGAATCCTAAAAAGGTAAACGGGAGGGGAAGATCTTTTAGTTATTTCAGTATCATAATTACTACAAATTACTACTTCAGTAGGTAGTGATGGCTATGGATAGGTACAGAGCATGTGAAACCTGTCTGCATTAGCAGTGATTTGTCCAGCAACAGCAGATAGAGAGAGAGAAAGAGAAAGAAAGAAAGACAGACGGAAAGACAGAAAGACAGAATGAAAGAACAAACTGTGGTTGCTGTTTCTTCCAGGTTTTGCTCTCCTGGAGTTCTGCATCACTCTAGCCTTTTGAACTGGGAGAATGTTCTTGTGTTTCTCTGTACCTGCATTTTGAGTGGAGGGGAAAGACATGGTCAGAGCAGCTGTGTGTACAGTGGGCAGACAAGGCTTGGGATCCTCGAAGAATACCTTGATTTCAGCTGGGCCTTTGTGACCTGCTTCATGCTCCCAGACTGTTCTCTTCGATAAAGAGATATTTATAATACTGATAATAATGGTGATACGCTTTTTTTATCTAAGTAATTTTAATGGAAGAGAGAAGAGGGATTTTTAAGGCAGAGCACATGCAGGTCATCTTTGCCTATTTTGGGTAGGTGTGCATTTGAAGAATACAGTACCAGACTTTGCTGCAACTAAAATTATATTTGCTGTCAATTGTCCCACATGCTGGGGACATGGTGTCCCACCATGACAATGGGGGCATTGACTTCTTGTCTGTCAAATTGATACAGAATTTGAAGTGCCACTGTTGGCTTATTTCTACTAATTTATAAAGCCACCGTGAAGACCCTTATATATAGAATCATAGATTGGTTTGGGTTGAAAGGGACCTTAAAGATCATCTAGCTCCAACCCCTCTGCCTTTGCCAGGGACACCTTCCACTTGATCAGGTTGCTCAGAGCTCCATCCAGCCTGGCCTTGAACACCTCCAGGGATGGGGTAACCACAATGTCCCTGGGCAGCCTGTTCCAGTGTCTCACCACCCTCACAGCAAAGAGCTTCCTCCTAATGTCCAGTCTAAACCTACTCTCTTTCAGTTTGAAGCAATTGCTTCTCATCCTGTCACTACATGCTCTTGTAAAACATCCCTCTCCATCTTTCTTGCAGGATCACTTCAGGGAATATGAACCATATTAGTATAAAACAAAACAAATGTTCTTAATTTGTGTTTCATGGTTGTTAAAAGTAAAGCAGACCAAGAAGAAATTCCTGGAAAAAAAAGGTTTTAAATTTTCTGGTGTGTAGAAACTTAAGCAAAAGCTTGAGCTTAATTTATTAGCTAATTCTTAAGAGCATTCTTCTTTAGGCAATCTAAAAGATGAGCAGATGTCAAGTGTCAGATGAGTAAGATTGCCATTGCAGGTATTTCTGTATCTGTAAGATTAAGAAGCTTAGCCTTATTTTAGCTTAGTATTAAGCACTACTCTGACCCTGGTAGTCTCCTTCTACCTACTTGACTATTTAATTTCAGTTACAGCATTTAGTGTGGCCAGAAGGGCCAGAGAAGTGATTGTCCTGCTGTTCTCAGCAGTGGTGAGACTGCACCTGGAATCCTGTGTTCTGGCCCCTCACTCCCAGAAAGACATTGAGGTGCTGGGACCTGTCCAAAGAATGGCAGCGGAGCTGGGGAAGGGTCTGGAGCACAAATCCTGTGGGGAGCAGCTGAGGCAACTGGGATTCTTTAGCCTGGAGAAAAGGAGACTCAGGGAAGACCTCACTGCTCTCTACAACCACCTGAGAGGAGACTGTAGTGAGGTGAGGGTTGGTCTCTTCTGCCATGTCCAAAGTGAGAGGGTTAGATGAAATGGGCTTAAGTTGTGACAGGTAGGTTCAGATTGGATATTAGAATTTTTTTTTTTTTTTTTTAATGAAAGAGTGGTCAGGCATTGGACTAAGTTGTCCAGTGGAGTCTAAGTTGGTGGAGTCACCCTCCCTGAAAGTGTTCAAGAGGCATCTGGGTGTGGCACTTCTGGATATGGTTTAGGGGTGATTATGGTGGTGCTGGGTTGGGTGTTGGACAGATGATCTTGAAGGTCTCTTTCAACCTTGGTGCTTCTGTGATTGTGTAAAGAATCTTGTCAAGTCACCCATTGCATGAGCTGCATTAGAAATGTATGATGAGTATTACTATATTTATAATAGGGAAAAAGGCATCAGATTCAAAAGAGTTTGATGCATGCTTTTTTTAACACAAATTCCAAGTGTAACTGTTATGCAGATGTTGCAGTTATGTTTTAATAGAAGAAAAACTCCGAAAGTTTTATTGTATTTTCTGTTAACTGTTTCCAAAAACTTTATTAATGTTAACTTTTTTGCAGTGACAAAAATTCCAGTTAACATGTCCAAAGACTAATTTAAGTTTAAATTGTGGTTTATATATTTCCATTGAAAAATTGTGGAAACTAAAGTTCTGGAAATCACTGCTATAAATAACATCCCAATTTTTTTCCTTTGTATCAGCTGCTCAGAACGTCTTAAAACACTTCAAGTTTTATCTACTCAAGACTTGCAAAGAAGCTCCAGTTTCAGAAAGGATTGTTCAGTGCTACTTGCTAATGCGTGCTTTTTTCCTCTGGTGGTTGAATGTCAGGTGCTGGCGGGTCTGAACAAGAAGGCTTTTCAGTGTTTCAGCTGTGCCGTGAGGAAGTCGGAGGAGGAGGTGCAGTCCCACTCCATGGAGCACGTGGACGTGGTGGGAGTTGTCGATGCATATATGACTCTGATCAGCTTCTGTGACCAGTATCTGCGCAGGGAAGAGGAAGGCTTGCTTGGTTAGTCAGGATTTCTCCTAAGCTTGTGAGGTGTATTTATCTGTGATCCATGAGCTTTTCCTATACCCACAGCTGGAATTTAGATGGAGCAGTTTGACCTCCAGTTCAGCAGTGTTTGTATTCCTTTTTTCACATCCACTGTTACTGCTAGCTTTGGTACTAGTGAAGCACTTGTAGTCTCCTTACTTGTGAGAAATATATCATATCCAGCAGATGCTTCCCTTGTTCCTTCCCAGACCACAGCAGCCTTGTATTTAAAGCAGGCAAGATACCGGCAGTGATGCAGCTTCCTGATAAAGCTAATCCTTACAGTCCCCAAGTAGATGTGTTGCAGATGTGTCCAGTTCAAACAGATGGGAAGGAAAACAAAGTAAAAATACAAAATACACTTGAAAAAATATACCAGATTGTAAAGATGAATGTTTCAGATGATCAAAGACATGGAACAAGTAATGGTGTTTCTGATAATTCTAGTTTAATGTCTCTTGGCAGAAATTGACACTGTGGATCTGCAGCAGTTCCCAGCTATTGTCGTGGAGAAAATGATAAAAGCTTTAAAACTGAATTCCAGAGAAGCCAGGCTGCGATTTCCTAGACTGCTCCAAATAATTGAAAGATATCCAGCAGAGACATTGGGTCTAGTGACACAAGAGGTTAGTTGCTTCAATTTTTCTGGCAGCAAATGTTGCTGTAAATCAAATTTTAAAGGTGGGGGTGGAGGTTGGATACATAGAGAGGTTAGACTGGTAAGTTTTGCTTCAGGGAAATCAGATAAATTTTATCCCATCATTGTTCCTTGTCTTTTCTGTAACTTGCTGAGTAATTCATATGGACAGAAAAGTTTTTCTTAAAAGTTCAAATTTTTGTCATTATTCTGATTCCAAATGTTAGTTTGAGAGTTGCTGGAGAACAACTCTGGTATGTTTTGGGGTTTTTTTCCTTCAGAACAATATAAATGAGCTGATAAAGGTGGTTAGTATTAGGGTGAGGAATGTATCTTATTCCTGTAGGCTGAGTTTCCTGTATGCAGGAAGCCAACAGCTTTTCCAGACTCATTCCATGTCTCCCACCTTTCCCAGTCCTCCTTCACTTCAGAGGTTACTACCTCTGAAGCTTTGTCTTCCTTTGTATTTCCCACTTCCTTCCTTCCTTCCTTCCTTCCTTCCTTCTACAACCTGACTTTCCACTGGCATTCCATGGCAGGATACCATGAGCCTTCCCTGCTGCCATGGGGCAGATAAGCTGAGACCTTCTCTGTGACTCATGCTTGTTCCTGCCTTGGCCTGCATGCCTTTTCAAGCCAGTGTCATTGTGCTGCTGCTCCCAGAGCAACAGGCCCTGTCAGAGAAGGAACTCAAGTGAGACAGAAACTCGGGTTAGTTATCCCAAGGAACTGGGAAAATAGAAGAAATGACTGAGGTGCATAAGGCGTGTCCGCAGTGAAACACCAATAGTTCAAACAGAACCTGACACCTGGTCCAGTTGACAAATCTCACCCAGAAAGGGAGTTCACCAGGCATTTATGTATCCTATCCTCTGTCTTTCCATGAGATAAATACTGGCAATCTAATAATAAATTCTATTAGCAATTCTTAAAGCTGAACAGAGGACAAAACTGTGATAGGAGTTTCAGTTTTCCCCTTCCTGGCATTTTTTACTCAAATCGGGACTTCAACCCAATGGTGAATTCCTTCAGACTTTTGAGTTGTTTGTATGTGATGATGAAAAATAATTGTATTGCATCCAGAGACAAAGGCCACAAGTTTGAGTGTAAAGCCTCATATTGATCAACAAGCTGCAAATCTTTATAATGGAAAACCTATTAAGCAGCAGCGGTGGTGGTAGTAGTAGTGATAGTAATAATCAAATCTGTGCTTCATCGGAGGATGTTTTGCACCCCTAGTTGACATTCTCTGTTTCCTTTTCATGTTTCTCCCTGTCAGGCTGCACCATGGAGCAGTTTCATTTGTTTGCTATGTTTGGTGCTTTTGAGGAGGACCAAAGTTGAAAGCAGTGTCTGTTTTTGCAGCTTTCTTCGGTTCCCTGTTGGCAGTTCATCGGTTGGATTAGCCAGATGATGGCACTACTGGACAAGGATGAAGCAGTAGCTGTACAACATACTGTTGAAGAGATTGCAAATACCTATCCCCAGGCACTCATCTACCCTTTCATGATCAGCAGTGAAAGTTACTGCTTCAAAGATACTGCAGCTGGTTGCAAGAACAAGGAGTTTGTAGAGAGGTGAATTTGCAATTGGAGTAGCTCTTTTGTATGTTTTTTATTCAGGAGTGGACAGATTTATTTATTTTTCCTATGCAAACTCTTTTCTTCAGTGAGCACGAGAAATATTAGAGGGTGGTCTTGAGTTTTCATTTAAAGGCACAGAGAAATGCAAGACATCAGCTCTGTCAGTGTCAGGCATACTCAGGTTGGTGGCATGAATACTTTATGAAGTGTTGGATGCATATAGTACCCAGGCTGTTGGAAGTTAGAAGTTTTCCAAGATAAAACAAAAAGACCAAAGAGAGGCAACCCGTTTTTCCTTGTAATTCTGTGGTATTGAACATTTACAATCTTTCTAATACCAAGAGGAAGCAGGTATGTTTAAATAGAATAGATGCTCCTGCCAGACTTCAGAGAGGGCAGTGAAATGGATGCATGTTATCTTGGGGAATGCAGCTCTTGGCAGTGGTGTTCTCTGCTTTTTCAGTACGCAACATGCAGTTTCTCCTACAAGCCTTCCCTTGCCCATTTTGCCATGAAGTGACACTTGAGTTAATCCCCAGGCAAAAATCAGTTTCTATCACACAATGCTGTAGAACTACATTTTGGGTGTCTTTTTGCCTTTTTCTCAAGTTTGATACATTTGCTGAATAAATTTTTGCTTAAAATAAAAATATAGTCTTGTGTTTCACAGACAGTATCACCCTTCAATAACTGTCATGACAGGGTGTATAGTCTGGTCAATGCCTGTGTCTGTTTCAAGCATGCTTTCCACTCACCAAGTTCCTATTTTCATAGTGGGACATACAATTAAATAATTGGGAGTTGTGTGGCATGTTTAGTCAACATATAAACAGTCATGCAGCCCAAGAGGGAATTCTGAGGGAGTCTCACCTGCCTACACCTGAATTATTTTACCAGATTCTTGTATACAGCAGACAGTCCAGATCATTGCTTATCTGCAGGCGAGGTGGTGATAGTTCCTGTTGCATTGTGATGCATTTTTCTCTTCTTTTAAAGGATCAAGAATAAGTTGGATAGAGGAGGAGTAGTTCAAGATTTTGTTCACTCCCTGGAGCAGCTCTCTAATCCTGTAATGATTTTCAAGGTAAAGTTTTTTTTTCCCCCTTTCCCCTTCATTCTTCTCCCTCTGTTCAAGAGCAAGTGCTGGGTGGAGCCTGACACCGTTCAGTTTGACACCACAGCCACAGGAAGTGGTTCAACTCAGCACCAGCACATGATGATGATGGTGATGTCAGGGTGCTGTCAGCAGCTTTCACTGGTGATGGGCTCCCTCCTTTGTGCCAGTTGGATGTTCTGCTTCAGCCCTTTTCAGCTTTTCCCTTCAGGGTCTATGCCCTGCCCTGCAGTCAGTGTTTCTTAATCATTCTGAAAGCCTTACAGAATTATCATTTGTGGCCATCTTCATAATTTTGGACTACTTGTGTTCTTATGCCCTTTTCCTGCTGGGCATCCTGTCTACGTTCTGACTTGTTTGTCCAAAGGATTCTTGCCCTGTGTTTGGTGCCACTCCTGGCCCCACAAAGGCTTTCTTAGTTAGCACTAAACACTATGGTAGTAAACATAATTATTGTAATAAAGTAGAAACATTTTATCAAGACACAGAATGAAAGGAAAATATTTCCACAGTCTTTTGGTTGCTCTTTTTGTTGTCAAAAGACACATAATAGTTGACTACTATTAAATACAGTAACCCCAGTGCAATCTGAGTGGTTTACTGAAAAGCAAGGGTCACTAAATCTTTTCTCAGTACTCATCTGTTTTCTTCTCTTTGCAGGATTGGACTGAGGATGTCAAAAATGAATTGTCAAAACCTCAGAGAAACAAAAAGAAGCTTAAGGAAATGTATGAAAGAATGTACAGGAATTTGGGAAATTTGGACGCTCCTGGCCTTGGATTGACGAGGAAAAGGTTTATTCAGGTATATGAGGTTCCTGAGTAGCGTTGACATCATGTGCTTTTGTAGAAGACAATAGAAAGTCAAAAGATCACAGCTTTTACAGGTGCTGCAGGACTTGATGAGACTTGATCAAGTCAGGAGTACAGGACTGGGATTTCTTTTCTAGAAGCCATGGAGTTAACATAGTTCACTTTCCTCTTCTAACTGCCCTACAGGAATAAATGTTCTTAGGGAGTTTTGCTGTATTATACTACTCGAATTTGCTGCCAATACAAGGTTACTTAGGGTAAGTAATACAGAAGAGTTACAACTATGAAGAATTATAGAGAAGACTTTACAAAACTGACTGAGTTCTAAAGTGGTGAAAATCAGTGTAGAAAATGAAGTAACACGTGTGGCAAGAAAATTTAATTACCCTAGTATCACATAGAAATTCTTTGGGGTTTAGCTGACTATTGCAATTCAAGAACAAAATCTTGATTTGTGGTAGTTCTTTGAAAACATCAGCTGTGAATACTCAAGGGCAGTCAAGAAAGAAAAGTGAATGTTCATCATTCTTAAGAACAGAGAGCTGAACATGGATTTGTACATTGGCATAGCAGCCTTCCCTGACTCTTGCTTCTTGAATGTTGTAGTCCTTGTCTGCAGTATTCTCAACACAGATATAGTAAAATTGGATGAGGTTCAAAGTGGCAAGAATAATCAGAGGTACAGAGTAACCACTGCGTAAGCAACTTTAGCATTCCTCCAGTTGGAAAAGATGCAATGATGCCAGGTACAATAAAGCTCTTAACATCAGTCCCATGGTTGGACTTGGTGAACTTAAAAGTCTTTTCCAACCCTAACAATTCTGTGATTCTATCGGGAGTGCCAAACATGAAGTAAATACTCTATGGAAGTGGCAGGTTCAGACCAGTGAGAAGTGTTTCCTCATTCAGTACACACTTAAGTGCTGAACTCCTGCTGCAGGCTATTACAGGTGCTTTCATGGGTTCAAATAGCAAGCAGGCCAGTAGCACGGAGAGGGGGAAATGCTTTGAGAGCTTTTACATACAAATGCACACTTCCTGGTCCAGAAAGCCCTGAGCTGCAAATTGCTGAGGCCAGGAGAGTGATACTCCTGTAGAAAGAGCATCCTGACTGCTTGCACTCTATGTGCATAGCCCCGTGGCCAGGGCGGGGTGCATCCAGCTCTCTCCCATGTGGCCATCCTTATGTCACATTAGCGTTAGATAAACTAACCTGGGTATTTGTAGGGAGATTCCTTCCCCATGAGCGGGAAAGGTGGAGGATGAGAGTAAGGTGGAGTCGGGAGGAGGTGAGGTGATAATGAAGCAGAAAGGGTAATTGGGAGTTGAGGGGCACACTAGCCCTTTGAATGTGTTGCTGTGAGATAAGATGGGACTTTGATGATAATGACTTTAAACTTAAGAGCAGGGGATAAGAATGTGCAGGATGTGCCGGTGTCAGGGTGGGGGGTAGGGAGAGGGGAGCAGCTATATAGGGTGCATGCACAGCAAGGGACATGGCAGGCATAAGCACAAAGGCTGTTTGGGTGATTTGTGTGCCCACACAAAAAAATCCATGGCTCTTTAAGAAGCTGAAATGTGCAGTAGTAGAGGATACCGAAAGAAGAGCAAGAGACATGCTAGAGAGGGATATCAGGGTTGTTCCTCTCTGTTAAAGGGAAGAGGGAGAGCAGTATTCCTGCAGAGAGTAGCTTCAGAAGAGAGTCAAGGTGATGATGCACAGGCTCTGAATTCTTTGCTTTCACAATGCATTATTATGAAGAAACAAAATGTGCTGTGAGAATAACTGTATCGTTTCTAGTGTTCTTGCTGGGGAAAAAAAGTTGTCTCTCTTGACTAACACATAAAATTGCTCTACTATGTGCAATACTTCAGGCTCATAATCTGGAAATAGATTTAAGGGATAAAGGTGTTTTTGACTGTAGCAGTCTCCTCAAAAGGATAATGTTTTTTGTATTTTCATTTACTGCAGTGAAATAGCTGTGTTTTCACAGCTTGGGAGAAAAATGATCAGGCATTAAAAAAACGTATCTTTCCAGGTCCAAGAAGAAACATTTGGTTTTTCTAGAACCTTGAATTCTGAACACAGGAAGTCAACTCAGTTAACTATTTGTAGATAATGCTTACTTTGTTTATTGAATGGGCCTATGTGAAATGACTTTGCACTTTTCCTTTATCAGGATATTTCAAATACTTTTAAATATGAGTTTATACATTTTATGTCCAAAATTATTGCTCGGCAGTAATAAATCCATGGATAATAAATCCGATAGTAAATAAAACATCTAAAACATTTCACAGAATCACAGAATGGTTTGGGTTGGAAGGGAACTTAAAGACCATCTGGTTTCCACACCCCTGCCATGGGCAGGGGCAGCTCCCACTAGACCAGGTTGTTCAGGGCCCCATCCAACTTGGCCTTGAACACTTCAGGGATGGGGCATCTACAACTTCTCTGGGCAGCCTGTTCTGGTTTATATTAAGAATTTCTTCCTGATATCTAAGCGAGCTGTGTGTGTAGATAGGAAGGTACTGTTTTGGTGCTCTTAGGTGGTGTCTAGCACTGTGTAAACAGGATTCCTTTCTATAAATGATTGTTAGGCTTTTGGGAAGGACCTGGATGATCATTTTGGCAAAGGTGGTTCAGAACTGTTGAATATGAAGATAAGTGACTTTGGTGAGATTGCAACGTCTCTCCACTCAAAAATGAGCAAAACCCATAAGGAACCTGGGAACCTCAGAGAATGTTCACCATGGATGAGTGAATTCAAAGCTGAGTTCTTGAGGAATGAACTAGAGGTTCCTGGTAAGTTCCCCTTCAGTGTTGATAGTGAACTGTCCCTTACAAGAAAGTTGCTGCTCTTGAGCTTTATTTCTTGTATGGGCTATATGGCCCTTCTTTCTGGCTTTATGCCTTATCTGGCCTTACTTGAAATAATTCTGTTCACTCATTATCTCTTAAATCTGTTCTTAAACTGTAGTCCTGATTTTTAAAATTGTATTCAAGCTTGTATCTCTTACCTAAGAATTTAGTATTTTTCTAAAGGCCTGACTCCAGGAAATCTGAATATAAATCTGTGTTTAAATTTAGTTCAAAAAAGGTTGTGTCTTCTGAAACCATCAAGAGGTCAATTCTAAGAGATAAGGAAAGGGTATCAGTAATTCACAGATGAAAATCATACTATGTGTATGTTGGATCTTTTTTACACATGTAAAAGTATTTTCTTCTCAGTTGTCATTCTACCAGTTTGACAAAACATTTGGATGGGTGTTCTGGTGTTAAACACACTTTAAAATAACATCAGTTTATGTAACTTTTTTCTAATTTTTTTTTTCCACTATCACTTCAGGTCAGTATGATGGAAAAGGGAAGCCACTGCCAGAGTACCATGCAAAAATCTCTGGATTTGATGAACGGGTATGTTTTTAAGATTGAGTCAAAATCCTATGTAGTATAAATCTGTGTCCATATTCCAACTGAAGAATTTGGCAGTAGCAGGGTTGTTGCTTGTTTACACATCTTGCAGCATACAAAGGAAGGGCTGCAAGTGGGCATTTGTTTTCCTAGTATAATTGAGTAAATTGATTATGTCATCTAGGAATGACAGATATGCTTAATGCCAGTGGTGATTCTGTAAGACCAAGTCTTCTGTCACAAATATTCTGCTTTTTCCTGTCTTTTTCCAAGGTAAGTGTAATGGAATCCTTGAGGAAGCCAAAACGTATAACAATCCGAGGCAGCGATGAGCAGGAGTATCCTTTTCTTGTCAAAGGTGGTGAAGACCTGCGACAAGACCAGCGCATTGAGCAGCTCTTTGATGTAATGAACATTATCCTTTCCCAGGATGCTGCATGTAGCCAAAGAAACATGCAGTTAAAAACTTACCAGGTCATCCCCATGACAACAAGGTAGGCGTTTATCTTGAAGGGACAGAAATCTTTATATTAACATCTATTACTTTTGGGATGTTGGAAAGTGAGAATTTTGTGTGCCAGGTTCAGATTGAGAGTGTTTTGTGCCTTGGCTTAATTTATCTTTTTTCCTTTTCCTTTTAAACAACATTGAAATTGCTTTGTCTGGAAAGTGTTTTTCAGAGTATATTTAAATCGGTAGCTGTTAACCTTCTTTTAGTAGGCACTAGAATGTGTTGCTTTCCATTTGTGGTGTTCCTCTAAAGTTCAGCTCTGAGCTACTTGTTCTTATCTCTGAATTACTTTGTTCCAGACTGGGACTCATCAAGTGGCTGGAAAATACCTGTACCTTAAAAGAATTCCTTAAAAATAGTATGTCTGAAGAGGAAGATACCAGCTATTACAGGTGACGCTTGGTTTAGCTGTCTGCTCTAACAGAGCATTACTAATGGGGTTTTGGATAACTGACGGTCTTGTGGCAGGATTTTCTTTTTTCTTTTCTCTTTTTTTCTTCTTTTTTTTTTTATTAAGTAGTGAAATAAAAGCACTTATAAGCAAGGAGGCAGTTTGTACTTCCTGACCCAAATTAGTAATTGGCAACTGTTTGTTTAATGAGTGCCATTGTACCTGGAATATCCTCCACCCAGCTTGTTTAAACAAGCGGCTTATAATTATAATCATGTGTGACGTCATTATCATCATCATTTCCTTATCAGCAGATTGATTTTACAAGCAGAGGATTTTGATCTCTTGATTTGATCAGGCAGGAAATGGACTTAGGTCAATAGGGGGCAGGGGAAGGGAATAGAGACAGAGCTGTTCAGAACCTGAGTTCAGCAGTGAGTCAGTGATGGGGGCTGGAAATTGGCAGCAAATGCACAGAACACGACTGTAAAAGAGCACTCTCTCTGGCTTGATACAAATGCTGGGTTTGAATAAATTATATTGCTTTCTCATGATTGTAATTGGAGGTTGAATATTTGTAAAATTGATTTAATTCTAGCATTTCAGCCTAGTTCTGTCCTGGAATTTAGAAATGTGGTTTAATTTACCAATGTGGTTCTTAGTTACATAATCTTTGTTTGGGTTTGCCTGAGTGTTGTTGTCACCATTTGTTTTTACTGGTTAACATTTATGGGGCAGGTTGGAGGAAACTCCAGCATGGAGGTTGGACTCCAAAGAGTCTTTATTTCTATGGTTATTGGATTTGTGAGCGGTTTAGGAACTGCTACAGTTCCTGCATTACTGCTGTCTGATTCACTGTTGTGAACAGCAGTGGTATTACATTGATCTCAATTCACTGAGTGGGAAAGTGAAGGAGGACTCACATGGAACCATCTCGTGAGGGGAGGAAATTTATAGTATGTTCAATGTGGAAGATCCCCATACGTTATTCAGTCAAGACAATTAAGTTATTTTATATTGAGCTATGGTTAAGTGACAGCACTCACAAAGGAAAATTTTGGTTGGGGTGGGGGGAACAACTTCCTGAATTTTTGAAATACTTTTCTTTAACCCAAGGTGATGGGCTACAGTCTATAACTGATAAGTGCTTCTTAAATGGAAATGGCATTCTCTATCTCAAAACATGCTTTGGAAGGAAGAGAGAAGGCAGCTGCTCTGCTAAGTTGCTGCCTCTCTGGAATAGAAGTTTAATGTCTGATGCATTTAGTTAAGATGGGAGAAAAATACCAAATTATTCCATAAGCAGTGCAACTGATGAATACTGGCTTCTCATGGATTAATACCCTAAGTTCAAGCACCCATTCATTCCTCCTCTCTCGTGCACGCTGAGAAGATACCACTGCCTTCCTGCATTCCCTGCCCATTTGGGTGGACAAAGGGCAGCATGTACTGTGGTAGACCACATAAGGCTTCTCAAAGGCTACAAGGGCAGTGTCAAAATTACCTTTTCCTCCCTGGAAAAATTATTTTGGACCTTTCTTCTGGAGGCAGCATCTAATTTTCACAGTACCTATTGACAAATTAACACCAGTGAGATGTCTAATCTGTCAGATATGACTGAAGTGTGTTCAAAGGTGGGGGGGAAGGAGATGGATGGATCAGCCTATACTCTGACTGCAAAAACTTCATTTCCATAGCAAGGCTAAAATTAATGTAGGCTGTAGCTTCCCGACTCTTCCTTTGCATAAAAATCTCATGGGTTAGAGCGGCACACAACCTGTGGGTAATCAAATAGAAAATAGATACAGGGAAATCATCAGTGCTTTTCTTCTTTTTGTCCCTAGCCCAAGAGGACCTCGTGCTGCCTATTCTGAGTGGCTGTCCAGGATGGGTGGGAAAGCACAGGGCATCATCTCTCGATACCATGCTATGTACAGGTGGGTTTCAAAAGAGAACTGCATGTGAAATGTAGAAACTAGAATGTGCACACATGCAGAGTTGTAGAAATTCCAGGAAAAAAGTATGATCTGCATTATAATATGGTGGCTAGATCTGATTTTTGCTCATTTTACTGCTTTCTCTTACTGGAGATGCTGTGCAAAATTCCTCTTGCCAAAAATCCTACCAGAGCACAGGAATGCTTCCAGAAGCTTGCTCACTTCCTTTAGAAAGTGTCTAGAAGCAGATGCTGCTCTTCAACTTTATTTCCTAGGCATCTTGTTCCTGATTATGCAGTTAGGTAGGCTGCCTCAGAGCCCGAGCATCTGCTGGAGTTGGACAGAGAAAATCACCATGATTCACTGAGAATTTAAGAATATTTGGTGGTTTAGGTCCCAACTTGAGCATCCTCTCAGAGGAATTTCCACACCTACCTAGATCTAGCACTGTGGGTGGTGAAGTGAAGCATTCAGAGGAGCATTTATTAGCTCATAACGTGCAAATGTATTGCTTTTTAAAGCAAAACTTTGACTCGGTTAACTGAATTAATACTTTTATTCAGATCCAGAATGTCCTTTTAAAGTAATTCCCCATCACCCCCATTCATCTTCTGTCTGCTGCATCAAAGAGCTGTTCTCTAATTCTCAACTCTGCTCCTTTCAGAGGAAAGTAGACTGGAAGGAAAGCACCCAACACATTTCAGCTCTCACGAGCATTCAGAACTAGACATGGGCTAGGACAAAGCCTCCTTCCCCAAATCTGCATGGCATGAATGCCCTCAGCACCAGTTCTTCAGTTCTGTTGCTTCCCCTGTGCTGCACTACTTTCTAGTGTCAGTATGGCCTCAGCCTGTTGCTGAGAGATTTAACTGGGGCCTTAATTCCTCTGCTTGGAAGAGACTGTTCAGCCAGAAAGGACATGATGATATTGCTGTAATAAAACTCAACTCATCTACTTAATTTGGGGGAAAATACACAAAACTACATACTCTTTTGTATTTAGAAATGTCAGACTTGGAAATAACCCTTGTGAGAAAGAGAGGGGATGGGGCATTTGTAATATCAGATAAAATCTGGGGGATGAACTCTTCGTGGCTTTGCTGTACCATCTACTGGAGTAAGCACCGTACACTGCTGCCATCCTGGGCATATCTTGACTTTCAACATGCAGGGGGCTGTTATTTCAGCAGCTACCTTTATTTCTCCACTACTTTGCAGAAATGCCAACCGTACAGAAGCAGTCACGTCTTTCAGAAGCCGGGAGAGCAGCGTTCCAGAAGACCTGCTGCGGTAAGTGGCTGCTGATGGCTGCACATTGTGAAACAAATGTTGGTGTTTCTCTGCATTCAACAAGCCGAGTTCTGTTTTGTTAAGGCGAGCCTTTGTGAAAATGAGCACATCTCCCGAGGCCTTCCTCGCCCTGCGCTCCCATTTTGCCAGCTCTCACGCACTGATGTGCATCAGCCACTGGATACTTGGGATTGGAGACAGGCATCTGTCCAACTTCATGATTAACAAGGAGACAGGTGGCATGGTGGGAATAGACTTTGGATACGCTTTTGGTGCAGCCACACAGGTATTTGTTTCCAGCTAATTTGTTACAGCTTTTGCGTTTGTTATGTGCGATTACGCATGTGTTCTCTGTACTAAATTGGATGCTCTTCAGTTGCCATTGTTTTGGCGCAAAATAATCTTTACAACTTATTTCTAGTTAATTGAATACAATATCTGAGTCCAGATATACTCAGACAAGCAGTGAGCTATAGAACTCCACAGAGTCAATATGGTGGTGTTTTACACAGTTCAACCATGCTTTCAACCACTGTCACTGAATATTCATGACTAGCTTTGATGTCACAACTTGATTCAGTTCTACTTTTGCGCGTTATTTTCAGTTAAGTGACAAAGACAGTTTCAAACCTTAAAAAGAACAAAATATTCCCGTCTAATCCTTCTGTTCCAAGGCTTCTTACTTCTTGTTTTCTTTTGACTGCCCTTCCCCTTGGCTAGTTTTTGCGTGTGCCAGAGTTGATGCCCTTTCGCCTGACTCGCCAGTTTGTTAATCTGATGATGCCAGTGAAAGAGTGGGGACTCATTTACAGCGTGATGGTGCACGCCCTGAGGGCTTATCGTTCAGATCCAGACCTCCTCATCAGCACCATGGATGTATTCGTAAAAGAGCCTTCTTTGGACTGGAAGGTGGGGTTTTGTCCTCTTTCCTTTTTCTTCATGTGAAAATTCTTAAACTGTAATAAGAATAAAACTGATGAAAAAGGAAGTATTCCTTGAGGCTCACTCTCAGTACTCCTTTTATCTTTCTTGGTTTTATTAAGTTCTCAGAGAAACTGAACTTAAAAGTATTTTAAGTTTTAAGAAAGTGTTTTAAAATGACAGAATTCTATATTTATGCACAAAAAATAGTAGCATATGTCTGTGTTGTCGGTGTACTGCTCTTTATCTCTCATGATAATCCTAAAGATGTGGGCTACTCTTGATCACATTATGTCACTTACAGCACCAGCATAAATATTTTCAACTTCTTGCATTGAACCTCTTAAACTTACGTAACAGCACTGTATATATCGAACCAATAGTTACAGAGAAAAAAAAATCTGAAACTAGTTGCACTTCGGTAAGTTGAGTTGTAAATTAAGGTCACAGGCAAGTTAGATATTATCTCACTGCTTTGTCCTCCACTGCATCTGCAGTTAAGATACTGGCTTGACTTGCTATGATCTTCGTCTTAAAAGCCTTTTTTAAGTGTGTGATTTAGGATAAATAGGGCAAATTTGTTTTCTCCTTAGAACTTTGAACAAAGACAGCTGGCAAAAGGAGGCACGTGGATTAAGGAAATAAACACATCTGAAGTAAACTGGTACCCTTTGCAAAAAGTCAGCTATGTCAGAAGAAAGCTTACAGGTGCCAATCCAGCAATAATCACTTGGTAAGATGCTCTCCTTTTGCTTTAAACTGCTCCACTAAGAGCTTTGGAAGGCTCCTGTGTCAGATCTTGCTCCCTTTGGATAGAATGGTGCCTAGGAAAAGAGAAGAGACAGACAGGGCAAAATTTCAACAAACCCTCTGTCAGAATAATTTTGGTCCATGTACAATCTCTCTGAATCACCCTGCCAGCCAAAACACCAGATATCTCTCTGTGAGTTTTCTTGCTCCAACTCAGGCCTTCTGAGCAGTTTTACTGCTCCTGGCAACATATGCCTCCTCTCCCTGTCAGGCTGCTTAATCTCATACTCTTCAGCCCCACTGTTCTTTATGTTTGTCTCCATTGCTTTCAGGGTAGGGATCATATTTAAATTAATATATGCTTCTGATGGAGGATTGCTTGAAATGGAACCTGAACCAGCTGTAGCGGAGGCATGGAGGAAAGCTGCTTACGAGAAACATCAAATTCAAATCTGGTGGCATTCTCAGGTTATTTATGTCAGTCTAGTCAAGTCTGGCTCAAGCCAGAATATCTTCAAAGTTCAGTTAAAAGTACAATTAATCCCTTCCATCCTCTCTTAAAAAGGCATTTTGGATTAATCAGGGGAAAGACAGTAAAGCAAAGAAAGCAAGCCTGTTTTAAAACCATACAAATATTGAAAAGTGCAGGACTTGGGAGGAGTCCCTTTTGCGGTCAAGGCTGAACTGGAAAAGGCAGCAAAATACTTGTTATAGGCACAAATCAGGAGGGCAGGTAAAGAGATCAACAGCTTGGATGTGAACTGCTGCATCTGTTCAGCTAGAGACCTTTGACAAGATTGGCATATTCATGCCAAATACCTACTAGTAAAGGACACCTGAAGTCACCAGTCTTCACTGGCCAAGCCTTCTACAGCTCTTGAGCAGCCTCCACATCTTGATCTCAATTCAAGCTTTATTTTTCAAGTGCTGTTTTGTGTTTAAAAATCCATCTCACTTTTTTTGCTTGTTTCTTTTAGTAAGAGCTTATTTTTGTGTTCTCAATTTCAGTGATGAACTGCGCCTGGGCCATGAGAAGTCAGCTGCTTATAATGATTTTGCAGCTGTGGCTCGTGGTAACTCTAACCATGATATCAGAGCCAAAGAGCCAGAGGATGGACTGTCAGAGGAGACCCAAGTGAGGTGCCTCATCGATCAAGCGACAGACCCCAATATTCTTGGCAGAGTCTGGGAAGGATGGGAACCCTGGATGTGAGGAACTGCCCTCTACAAACCTGTCTGCCAAGGGATCTGTACCCTAAAACACAGCTGCAACTAGAGCAGAATTTTAAGGCCAAAAAGTAAAAAAGCTCTTAACTACTTTTATCACCGGTTAACTTGACTAATAGAGAAAATAAACTTTTGTATTAAAGCTGTATTGAAACAGTGATTTTTGATTCTTTTTTTAAAATTATTTTTCTTGAGTGTGGTTCTGTAACAAAGCAGCTTTATTGTCTTTGCGTTAAAATCAATGTAGAAAGAACTGGAGAGGCTCTAGAGCTTAAAGATTTATTTGAAAAGCACTAAGATTCCTCAGTGGAAAGCACAAATTCATACCCTGCAAACTTGTGGGCGTCCATGCAGTGATGTAGTGAGTCTGTGCTTTTCTTTTGCAGAGACCTTGATGACAATCGACTGAAACCATTCTGCAGCCACATACTATTTGTAGTTAAAATTAGAAGATTTTCATATCAATAGTATCAGTGAACCACACGGTGAAATTAAACAGAAAACAGCTCTTAGCTCTAGATAACACCTAAAGTATCTGAACAGCTTTTTCATTACTGGATAATGAGATAGTAATGATGAGACTGTTTTTAGCAATTAGCCATTTACCCTGTTATCTTTGTCCTTTGGAAGTCTGCACTGCTCACAGTGTGTTATTTCCAAATTATTGTTTGGCCCAAGCCAGAAGTCGCTGTCGACAGAGCTGAGCGCTGTAAGCTTCTTGCCATAACTGCAGCACAGCACAGGAATGGCTGCTGCACTTTGGAATTTGCTTATGCCAAACTGTGGGGGTTGTGCCAGATGTGGCTCTTTGTCTCCAGCAGCCAGTTCTCAGGTGTGCTGGGTTTGGCTGGGCTTGAGTTTGTTTTCTTCAGAGCAGCTAGAGTGGGGCTGTGGTTTGGATGTGTGCTGGGAACTTGATAACACAGGGATGTTTCATTAGTGCAGATCAGGGCTTGCACAGGGACAAGGCCTCTTCTGCCTCTCACACTGTGAGGAGTCCGGGGTGCATGTGGAGCTGGGAGGGGGCACGGCCAGGATAGCTGACTCCAGCTGACCCAAGGGATATCACATGCCATAGGGTGTCATGCTCAGCACATAGAGCTGGGAGGAGAAGGAGAAAGAGGGGGAGATGCTCAGAGTGGTGGTGTTTGTCTTCCCAAGTCACTGTTATCCCAGCTTTCCTGGGGATGGCTGACCACCAGCCTGCCCATGGGAAGTGGTGAATGAATTCCTTGTTTTGCTTTGCTTGTGTGCACAGCTTTTGCTTTAATCTATTACACTGACTGTGTCTCAGCCCTCGAGTTGTCTCATTTTCCAATTCTCTCTGGAGGGAGTGAGGAGCAGCTCTGTGGGGCTGAGCTCCCAGCTGGCATTAAACTGCAGCATGGGCAGTGAGGGAGAAGGAGAATTCTCTCAAACACTACTGTTGCTCATTACCCAGATTCACTGCAGGAGATAGATCCCATTGAGGCTTTTAATAATTATCATAAAGGGTGTAATAAAAATGAGTCTTTGCCCTTTCACTGCTTACAAGATTTCCGTCCTGCCTCTGTGGCAGTGGGGCAGTTCTGGTCTCGCTGAGGGCCATGTCTGCTGCTGGCACCAGTCTCAAATGAATCTGTCAGCTGGAGAGCAGAGAATTCTGCCTCCTGGATACAGCTCCGTGAAAAACTCCTGATGAGGAAGAATGCTGAGCTCTAAAGAATGGGGAGGGAGCTTTTCTGTTTCAAATACTTCCCAGCAACAATTACTATTTGTTACCTTTCTTCTTAATAAACATATTCAATGGTTTGTGTCAATAGTGTTATAAATCAAGAAATTCACCACATTTTTATCAGACTTTATTAATTAAAAATATTGTTGGAATGTATTTTTGTAGAGGAAACATTTAAAAATAAACTTTCAGCTGTATACCTCATTTCAAAAGTTAATTCAGGGCACTTTAATCACAGAAAGCTTCTACATTTACCCATTTATGGAGATGATAATTACTGGACAGTAAGGTGGGGGTTATTTTAATAAAAGTGTTTAATATAGTTTTTTATATACACTTCAGTAAGATGTCATGGTGTTTTGTTCTTTTGATCTCTGCTAACAATTAGGACTGCAACCTTATGACTGAAACTTGGTCAGGTGAGGTACCCTGGCTTTCATGCTGTCACTCTACAAATACAAGAAAGTTTAAAGCACAATAAAAAAGGTAACATGAAAAGGCAGAGGGCATTTAGAAATCAAGTGGCTGGGTGTACGAGGTGTTTAATGGCACTTCTGGCACATACCTCAGATAGTTACTGGGTACTTTGACCTGCACTGTGGAGGACAAAGTTTGGGTTTATACTTTAACGAGGCTCTTCTCGTAGGACTTCTGATATCTCAGCAGCAGCAGATGTTTGTGCACAGCAGGCATCCCTCCTTGGCCTTTGGGAAGGGGCTTTGGAGTGCAGCCTGGCCCTTCCTGGGGAGGGGACTGGGGGTTGCTGCCCCGTGCTCACTGCTCCCTGCAGTCCAGAGCGAAAGGCCCTCAAGGCTGTGACACAGGCAAGAGTGACACGGGCTTAGAACGTGTTCATGACAACTTCAATACTTAAAAGCTCCATTTTGGCCCAGAAGAAGCACAACAGTGGGAAGCCTCGGCTACATCAGCCCTTATTAGTCATGTGTTTGTCAAGCTCATGTGTCTGCTGAGGCGCGAAGCACGAGGCTGCTGGGTCTTCAACACATCCTGTGCAGAGCAAGTGGAGTTTCCCTAACTTTCTTTAGGGAGCTTTCACCCTGCAGCTGAATGGCCCTGGAAATAACCTCCAGCACATGTGAATGGCAGCTTCTGTCCCCAGTCCTGGCTGCTCTCAGTAAGATGCAGCAGCTAAATGGAAAGGCTGGAGCCAGCCTGTGAAGCAGCATGGGAGGTACTACACAATGGAAACCTCAAGTTGCTGGGCTCGGTGCTTTACAGGGTGGGTTTATTTGGCTTCCAGAAAAGAGTAAGATGATGTGAAGATCAGAGTCAGAGACTGCATCAGGTCTCATGATGCAAAACAAAACTTGGGAACTATTCACAAGTAAGACAGAGTATTTCCTTCTCAGATTAAATAACCAGATAGATGGGCACTGTATCTGGAAATCCATTAGTTGCATCTAAAATGTTATGTAAAACATTAGCATATATTCTCACTAGGTTTTTCTTAGTGTATGGAATGATACTGTGTTTAAGCTAATCCTTACCATCCCTGCCAATCTTACAATTTCCCTCTAGCTAAGAATAACTTTACAGCTGAATCCAGAGGAAACTGGAACTGCAGCCTACAGTCTCCTTTCCCAGCTGATACAGAGGTTCCTGCATGCTGCTTCTTGTTTCTCGTGATCAGGATTTTCTCCCTTAGTCCCCACCACTGCCCCCCAATTTAAATGTTATCTTGAGGTCTCTGTGGCTGAGAGGTGATACAGCACCAGCACACATTTGGGCACAGGAAAGAGCCTGGGAGCTTTCCACAAAAACAATGAATTAGGCTCGTATTCAGACATGGAATAAGGAATTTCCTGCAGCTCTTCTGGTCTCACACTTACGGGTTTGGCCAGCTGCTTCCAAAAGTAAGCATCTATATAAAGAGACATTTCTCCCCAAAATTCTTGTTTTTCAAAATTGAGGATAAGGATTTATTACCTCTGCTTTAGAACTTTTTTTCCCCCAAGGATGAGGGTCTGACGAGTCACTTCATTAATACTGTGCCTCATTTGGAAATTACATGGGCTTTAAAAATGTCATTTTTAAGTTATGCTGCCTGTAAGAAATGGCACCCACACAGAAAGCTCACACCCTGGCAGACACCCACAGCACCAATTGGTATCGCTGGTCTTGTCGCAAAACTACCAAAGAGCCACACCTTACATCAAACAAAGATCTGTCCAGAATAGGGTGTTTAGAGGGGTATATCATTGTTGCAAAAAGGTTGGGAGGCTTTTTGGGCCACAGAGATGATCAAAGAGCTGAAGCACCTCTCCAGTGCAGGCAGGCTGAGAGGTTGTTCAGCCTGGGGAAGAGAAGGTACTGGGGAGACCCTACTGCAGCCTTTCAGTACCTAAAGGGAGCTTGTAGGAAAGATGGAGAGGGACTTTTTATCAAGGTCTGAAGTGACAGGACAAGGAGGAATGGTTTTAAATGGAAAGTGGGTAGGTTTAGATTAGATATTAGGAGGAAATTTTTCACTGTGAAAGTGATGAGACACAGGAACAGAAAAGATGTGGATGCCCCATTGCTGGAAGTGTTCAAGGCCAGGTTGGATGGGGCTTTGAGCAACTTGATCTAGTGGAACTTGTCCTGGCCCATGGCAGGAGGGTTGGAACCAGATAAACTTTAAGGTCCCTTCCAACCCAAACCATTCTGATAACATGAAGGAGTGGCCAAGAGGGACTGGAAAAGTTTTGGTTACAGTTTCCACGTTATTTACATGGTGAGTTTTTTCTTTGCCTTTTTGATGGGATAGAAGAGGGTAGCACTGACTCTACTTGTCCATTATACTCACAGTAAATTATACCACACAAGATTTCATTTGATTAATGAAGATATTAATCAATATCCAGGCAAAAGATATAGCTGTCAATTTGATCACATGAATGGCAATTCATGCAAAACCTGTATCACAAAAAAGTTCAGAGTATCCACCAAAGAGTGTGATAGAACAAGGAACACAGGTTCTGAGGTGTTTTGCTGCAGTAGCACTTGGCCTTTGGGGACCCTGGGGACCCTGATCTTATTCAGCAGCTCAGCAGCCACAGGTGCAGCTGGACAAACCCAGCCCAGGCTGACACTGCCAGAGCTTAAATGTCTGTAGGGAGACAAAACACAGAGCTTCAACTAAATGAGCTAAAAGGAAAAATCCTTTCAATTACCGTCAAGTTCTTCAGCTGCCAAGAGTAGGGAGGCCACAGGCAGGCAATGATGTACAAGTACAGCACAAGTGACAAGCAAAATCCTGTTACAGTGCTTCAGGACAAGGGAGAGGCAGGAGCCCTGGCAGAGGTGGCACGAGCGGGTAGCAAGCGACTGTCCAGCAGTCACTGTGCTGGCTGACAAGAGCCAACACCAACCTCAGCCAGGTACTGTCCCTCCCTAGGAGTGTGTGGGCAGGTTGTTTGACTCTCCCCAGGCAACTTGTACCTCCTCCTTTGCGTGTCCCATTTCCTGGTCAGGCCCCATGTGACATTGCTGGCTTCCAGCTAGTGGATGAAAGGATACTTGCACTCCTGGTGCTTCTTGTGGGGAGGAGAAATGCAGCAAACCAGTCCTCCATCTTTTTCCCCCTTGTCAGCTTGGTCTTTACCCATTAATCCCCCAGGACCTGATGTCCTGCTGGCGCTTTCTCAAGCCCATAATATCAAGAGAAGAGAAGGGCTCTTGAGGCTCCTCAGGATCAGTACAGCCTCGCCACACTCCTAGTCCCACTGTCCCAAGAAGTCCTGTATGCCTGGCTGGCTTGCTGGAGGTGAGCATGCTGAGGCATTACCCTGTTTCCTTACCTCCCCTGAGTGGCCTGTCCCCTATTTATGAGGAAAAACTTGTCAGAAATACAGTGTGATTTAACTGCCATCCCTGAAGGGCTCAAGGTCCTGATGTTTCTCTGGGATTCACAGCCAGCAGTCCAGAGTAAGTAAAAGTTTTGCCTTTTTTCTGCTTCTTAGAGAAAGGTTTCTTGTCCTTTCTCACCAGGTTTAAATACTTTCCTTGATTTGGAGCATGAACCTCAAGCAAGTTTTAAAGAATTTATTCTGAAATTCAGATGATCACCTGCTTCTTCTGCTGTTTAAAATGACTGGATCCCAGAGACAAGCTGTGAGTCGGTGGGTCAGATACTCAGCAGGACAGATGAGGGAAATCAAGGGCTTGTCTGTACTTCACTGCTCACGAAATTACACGTGCAGATGGGAACAGATTCAGCTGCCGAGATGCCAGACAAATCCACCCCAGGGAAGAGTAGAGTGTGGATGTTGTCCTGCCTTCAGTGCACTGCTCTGGTAAGTGCCAAGTATCACATGCTCCTGGATGCTTTGCTGCAGGTGTCGTAGCACCCCAGGGCTTCACACCCTGCATGGCACGTGGGAGAACCCCCTCAAACATTCTCCTGAAATCACACATCTCAGGCTCAGCAACCAACACAACCAACCCACCTTCCAGGGGGTGGATCCTGCTGCTTGGGTTTGGGGGACAGGCACTGACAGGTCTGACCACAAGTTCCGAACACACCTCCAGGTCCTGAAGACCCTTTGGGCAATGCTGTACCCCCCATGGTTAGCTGTGACACAGATGGCTTATATTGAGGCTTACACAGCGGTTCTGTGCCTTTTACTGAGGGATTCTGAGAATCTAATTGCCAGGAGGCAAGGTGCCCAGCGGGGGTCGGGTGACCTGGCTAGGAATTGCATGTCTTTTTGGAGTAACACATGATGGGCATTAAATAGGCATGTTCAGGCTGGCACAGCGGCATGCCAACACTGGCTGACCTTTGGGGTAAGGACTTCAGTGAGCTGGAAGTGTAACACAGTTCTGCATGCAAACAGTTGAATGAGTGCTTTCCAAGACAAATCATAATTTTGTGACTACAACCGGTGAAATCTAACCCCTTCGAGCAGAGCAAGGGGAGAGACAGTGGATATCAGACTGCCTCTCATTCCTGAACTACCTTCCCATGCCTCATGTGCACACTCCTCTGCACTTCATGCAGAGAAAAAAGGTCCAGGAGCACCATGTTCCCTGCTGGACAGCCAGACCAGGCCAAGGGCAGGTGACGCAGAGCTGTGCAACATGAATAGACCCCAGTGGTAGAAGGCAAAAAATAAAATAACATGTAAAAAGGGTTTGGGGCATATTATTTCTTTGACAATGTGGAAAAAAGAAAAGCAACCATTTCTTGTGCCACTGTCAAATTCAGTGGTTAATGCTGGTGTAGATAGAGGTTGTGTGTAGATAGAGGTTGTGTGATCAATCCTCTGATGAGAAGGGAAATCAAGTTTATTTAAACATGAGACATCTGGCAATGCTAGAGTTAAAAGCAAAGCCTCTCCAAGCGAAACCTTACCTGCCAGATGTAAAACCTCACCTGCCAGGCACTGCGCACTTACCCTGATCCCACAAGCCTTCCCACGAGGAGTTTACATCCAAAGGGAGAGCATGTACCAGTCTTGTTCCCAGCTACTTATGTTAAAACACACACCCCTGTGATAAACAGCTGCGGTCCTGCAACAGCTGCGGCGGCGGCAGATGGAGTCCTGCCCGGAGAGGGGCAGCAGGCCCGGCATGATCGGCACGTACCCATGGTCCCCAGAAAACCACTTCTGGGCGAGTGGCAGCGCACTCTGCAGGGCACAGCTCCGTGCCAGCAGCGTCAGCTGAGCGCTGGGCTGGAAAGTCCTATCTTAAATACAGAAGGGCCTTCTATAACTATTATAAATAAGTAAATGGTTTTTTGGAGTAAATTTAAGGGCATTTTGTTGTGTTTCTATAGTAATTCAGTCCGTGGAGCACCAGGGGGTGAAGCCAGGGTTTTAGAAACTCTTATAAAACTATAAAACTTATCTTTTAGCTGAAAGTTCAGCTATTTTCAGTTCTCTGATACTTGCCAATTCTGTAGTAGTAGTTTGTGGGATGCAAGGAGGGCGGAGGTCAACAACATGCATAATTACTTTATGCAAGGTTTTAAGAGGCATAACTTCATGCAGACAGCGTGAAGCAGCTAAAGATGCCTCAAAGACCCCTTTCCCACCGGAATGTCCTGCCAGAAGAAATCCAAGTGACCACCCTCTCCCCGGAGCGGGGGATTTCTCGGGTGAAGCCGCCAGTGCTCCAGCGAAGGGAGATGAGCCTGGGGAGGGCGCTCGGGTGATACACAGAGCCACGCGTGGGGCAGGCAGCATCTTCCCCGTACCGCTCCATCCAAGGCGCCGCTGGGGAAGCGCGTGGGGGATGCAGCGTGGCGCTGGTGGCGGCGGTGGGGTAAAATCAGCTTTTTCAACCAGCTTTTCCGCTGGCCCGCGTGGAAGAGAGAAAATTAACTCTCAGCCGCGGGAATGGGGTGCCGGTACCGGCGTCGGGACAGCGCTCTCCGGGGACGGGACGACGCGGGGAGGGCGCCAGGCGCCCGAAAGGCACCGGCACCGTCCAAGCCTGTGGCGGGGGCATCTCGGACCGCGGCCACCCTCCGCCGGGAGGTGGCAGCTCGCTGCGGCGGCAGCCCTGCCTCCGCGGCCGCGCACCCCACCCGCTCCCGCCCCCGGGTCCCCGGGGGTGCCGGGAACAGTCGTTCCCCGTCATTGGGGCAGGAGGCGGGGCCCGCGCCGTATAAGAAGGGACCGAGCGGGCGTTTCACTCCCAGGTCCTGAGACGCCTTGTCCCATCCCCGCCTCCTACCGCTGCTCACGGCGTGACCGGAGCCCGGATCGGCCCCCTCGGGGAGGAGACGGCGGGGCTACAGCGGCAGCGCCGGTGTCACCGACCAGCAGCAGTGCCAGCGGTGCGAGCAGCGGCAGCAGCAGCAGCAGCAGCCCCGCTCCCACCTGCCCGTGACAGAGGCTGGAGCTGCGACCGTCGCGGAGCGGCGTTTGGTGCCCGCGCTCCGGAGCCCCCGCGCCGCGGCCGTGCGGTGCCGCGTCCCGCTCGCCGATGAGCGCCGCCGCTCTCTACAGCCTGGACTCCCCGGCATGTTATAAGAGCTGGTGCCTGGAGCCCGCCAACTTCTACGACGCCAAGGTGGGCAGCGGCGGCGGGCCGGGTCCCGCCTGCAAGCCGGGTGCCCGTGGCGGCTGCGGGATGAGCGGCGAGGAGGCGGGGGGCGGCGTGGGGGGCAGCGGCACCAACCTGGCGGAGCTGAGCGCCGCCGCCCCGGCCATGTACGAGGACGAGAGCGCCATCGACTTTAGCTCCTACATTGACTCCATGTCTGCCGTGCCCAACCTGGAGCTCTGCAACGACGAGCTCTTCGCCGACCTCTTCAACAGCAACCACAAGCCCGAGCGGGGCGGGGAATACGGCGAGTACTTGCCACCGGGCGGCGGCGCCGGCCGCGACCCCGCCAAGGACCTCGGCGCTGCCATGACCACCCTGCTGGGCTCCGAGCCCCGCACCGCCTCCTCCTCCTCCTCCTCCTCTTCCTCCTCCTCTTTCTCCTCCCGCGGCGCTCTGAAGCAGGAGCCGGACTGGAGCGACAGCGACCTCTCCTCCTCGCTGCTGCCCTCGCAAATCGCCACCTGCGCCCAGACCATCATGAACCTGAGCGGGCAGCCCACGCCGCCCACGTCCCCCGAGCCGCCGGGCAGCAGCTCCCCCTCCAGCTGCAGCACCCGCTCGCCGGGCCCCGCCGCTGTCGCCGTGCCCGGGCCGGCGCAGGGCGTCCCGCCGCCCGCCGCCGCCGGGGGCAAGGAGCGGGGCGGCAAGAAGTGCGTGGACAGGTTTAGCCCCGAGTACCGGCAGCGCCGGGAGCGCAACAACATCGCCGTGCGCAAGAGCCGCGACAAGGCGAAGCGACGCAACCAGGAGATGCAGCAAAAGCTGCTGGAGCTTTCGGCCGAGAACGAGAAGCTGCACAAGAAGATCGAGCAGCTCACCCGGGACTTGACCAGCCTCCGGCACTTCTTCAAGCAGCTGCCCAGCGCCTCCTTCCTTCAGCCCGGCTCGGGCACCGACTGCCGGTAACCGGGGGGGAGCGGGACGGAGAGACGGACTCCGGGAGACGGTGGATAAATACCTCAGAGGGCCGTGCCGAGCCTTGCCGGGCCGTGCCGCGGCGCCCCGGGCCGGGCCGGGCCGGCAGGAGGCGCGGAGCCGCGGCGGGACCTGCCGGCCCGCGGCCGAGCTCGGAATGTGGCAGCGACGTGGAGCGATGCCTGGGTCTTTCACCACGAAACTTGCGAAAAAGGGAAAAAAAGCTAAATATATTATTTTTTTTTTCTTCTCTCCCCTTAAATTATTTTTGTAATGGTAGTTTTCGTCTTTTCTACATTTTACTCATACCGATGCAGCTATGGTACATCTGTTAAAATGATTCAAAATCCCATGTATTTTAGACAGTAGGATGGAAAAAAAAAAAGACTGAGCATGCTCAACCTTTTATATCAATTTTTACAGCATTTCTAAGAATAAAGAAAAGCATTTTAAATCAACCCTGTTCTCGTTTGCTCTGTGTCGTGACAGTAACGGGCTGGCGGCGGGGAAAGCTGCGCTGCCCGGGAGGGGCTGAACACGGGCGGGGAACACGGCGGGGGGGGGGGGGGGCCACGGGGGGGGGGGGGGGGGGTGACGGCAAGCGAGGGGCGCTACGCTATCTCCCAAAGCACCCAGAGAGCGATGCAGGGGTGGGAACAACCGTGAGACCCCTCGGCCGCGAGTTGCGAAGTCTGCTCTCCCCGGAGCCACATCGCTGATCCGGGAGTGCTGACTCAGGGTTGCCGTGGCGCTGGTGGGACCGAGCAGCTGCACAGCAAGAGACTGGTCTGTGACCAGGACTCTGCCAGAAATACCGTACTCTAGATCTAAAAAAAAAGCCAAAACCCACAACTATATAGGACTACTAGAACACCATTAAAAGAATACCATTGGTTAAAATTCCTGTTAAAAACTTCCAAGGGGTTTCCATTCCAGGTAATGAAAGCTGCACCTACACTAACGCGTTCCAGAGCTGGGACCAGCTGTAGTGAGTCCCAGGAGTGTTGATGCACCCTCAGGCTTCAGCCCACTGTAGGAGCTGGGCACTTTCACTGATCCCGGCTAGTGAAAGTGAGAGTGGGCAACCACTGCTCATCACAGAGTGAGTGATCACAAAGACTTTCACTGATCCCTGCTAGTGACAGTGAGAGCAGCAACGCTGCTGCTCCTCGCTGAGTGAGTGAACAGATCGCAGAAGATCGGGCAACTTGTCTAAATGTTGGTAGTGCAGTGTTCAGAGCACCTACAGCATCTGTAGGGCACTGGCAGAAAAATGGCCTGACACGACACACACCTCCAGCTTTCTCAGAGACTCAAGTCTTAAACGGTTTTGAAGGGGCAACCCCAGTCTCGAGTACAGACCAGTATCCTCTACACATGAATGGGCTGCAATCTCCTTTTTCCTTACAGGGAGGCAGGTAGGAGACTGAAATGCTTGGAAGAGGGGAGGAAAAAGGGGGAATTCAAAAGCTGGGTCATTCCTTTCGTAATCGTGACATCCATAAGACTTTTCACTATTGGCCTGAGCCGCAGAAATGACCAGTGCGACAAGTTTGCTGTTCCTTTTCTGCTGGTTAATCACATATGGGACTTGTGCAAAACCACTCGTTCCTCCTCTGACCTGCAAGGGGCTTTTAAATACTGGGGGGGGGGGGAACCATCCAGTCTCTAATTCTTATATTAAATCTCGCAATGCACACTCAGAGGAAGATTTTGGCATTTATCTGATCTCTAGTCTCCACGGTCTGGCTGAGGATAGTTGCGTGGCCTACAACGCAGTTTGCTCCTTACCCGTAAAAGAAACCATAATGAAACACCTGCTTTGTGGGAAGCTACAGATAACACACTACTTCTATGCTGAGAGACCAATTAGCTGTAAAACATTAACTTTATATGTGGTTGACTTCAAAATATAAGCTTTATTCAAGTCTCTGTCTTTATAACAACTGTTGCAAGGTGATAACAACTCAGAATTCGCACATCACACAGGTCTGGAATCCACTGATAAAACTCAGCTTAGACCAACATTCGCTGCCCACAGCAAGGTATTTATTTCAAAAATATCAGTAAAGTATTTTCCATTGACATGTAATAAATACAGTATTTTTAAAAAAAAATTCACAACCATTCAAAATTCAAAACTTCCAGAACAAGATGTTTTACATTACATAACAGCAAACATGACAAAGAACTGTATTCTTAAGATTCTGCACTGATCAGAAAGAGTTCAGAAAGTTGAACAATATATGGATATTTTTTCAGTGTTAGCACAATGTGCTTTATAAATCACAGTTTTAATAAACTATCTTAATGCTTATCACACTTGCATTATACATTATCTGTGGCACTGGTTAACAGATAATCACATTACAAAGTCCACAGATGCTATAATAGCTGACTAGAGTTCAACTCTGTCTTGCTGCAGCTTCCAGAAGAACAATTTCCTCCAGTGCAACACAGTTGGGATGACTGGTTACAGAGTGGACGTAGCAGTTCAATAACCCCACCTCCTTTCCCAGCACGCTCTGCATCTCGTAAGTCTGCAGGAATAAAAGCATGGTAAGTAAAACAAACAGTGCTGGACGTTCTGTTCTAGGCAGCGTTCAGCTGGGAAGATGCAGCATGCAAGATCCTCTTCCAACAGACAATTTTTTTAAGGACTCGAAAAGTGCATTAGAATTAATGGAAAGAATGAATACATTAGATTTTCAATAATTAGATCACACTCTTGCCTAAATTGCTGCTTCTCTAACAGGCTTTAAAAATGAGCTGTTTAAAAACCAAAAATGTTACTGTGACTTTAAACTCAGTTTTGCTGAAGCAGAACCTACACATGCTCCCTTTATCTGCCTTTCTGATACTTGCAGGACTTCACATGTGCTGGCAATGCATATATCCATACTATATATTGATTAGCTGTGCTCACTGATCCACTAAAGGAAAAAACATTTTGTAACCCTTCTTACTCTCCTCCCTCTCCCCCTTTTAACTTTTTGTTGTTCATGCATTACCATCACCAGCACCTACACAGTCCCTCCTGTTTAATGATCCGGCTGGCATTTCACCTGTGAGTTGTGCCTGAGCAAATTTGTAGAGGCTGTATTCTGCGTGGAGGAGAGGGATGCAAGGCTGGCATGGCTTCACTAAGATGAGACAGCGCATTAACACAAGAACAGGTAACACTCACAGCTGATATTTCACTTGTGAGGGTATCTCAGACGGCAGGTTCACATCCATTCTTTCCTTAATGGGCCTTGCCTGTGACCAGCCTCTGGCTGTGCCCCTGCCTTCATCTGTGCTGTGCTTCTGTACAGGTATGTGATACCCATGGCTTTGCCTGGTTCAAGGTATAAACAACCTTTCTCCTTTTTATTTTCCTAGATTATTTTTACCCCAGACCGGTTCTGCAGTCCAGTTCACCGTGCAGCTGCACAAACAACTCTACTGGTGTTACAGAAGGGCTGCCACAAGGTGAGGAACAAGTGGCCAGCGCTGGTGACAGCTAAAACCAACCTCCCTGCCAAAAGAACTGATTACAAAGCTACACCCTTAGAAACTTTAGCAGCACTGGCAACAAAATGCCACCTCAAGTACTATTTCTTGTGACTAATCTTTATCCCTGTGTTTCAGTAAGGGAAGAAAAAAATCTGAGTTGCCAGACTTCTAAATACTGGCATTACACACATTGAAACATGAACAAGAGGTTGTTTGAATTCTAGTAACTCAAAAAAGAACTATGTTTTGCCAGACACATCTTGTAAAACTCAGCAAGACTTAACTGCTATTAAAGGAGCAAACACATTTTGGAAGTTTCTTGTATCTCTTTGCTTAAATGAAATATACACCCTCCAGCATAAAAAAAAAAAAAATTAATTCAGAGTAACTTTCCACTTTAAATATTTTCCACAAATCCCACTAAAACCATGGAGCATGTAATAGGAAAATGCTGGAAAACTTGTAAGACAGGGAGAGCAAACTGACCCTAATGCATATCACCTAACTGAAGGGATTTAACTCAGATGATTAAACAAGACAACAAACCGACCTTTACTCCCTTCCACGTGCAAGGGAGAGGGAAAATCTTAGCTGGACTTAATGACTCTCTGAAGGTGCTGCTCCTTTGCTGCTGCCCATCCAGCAGCCAATGCCAGCCAGGCACCTACCAGGTGCCTCCCTCACCCACAATAAATCTGGGTCACTGTGCCAAGTGTCAGGGTTCTTCTGATATCTCAGATTAAAGGAATAATCATGATTACATAAAGTGTACTTTAGCCCATGGATCTCCACAGCTTACGTGTGGTTCATTCATACAATTATAAAGTAACATCTTGCACGCATTTTGCAAATTCTTCTACTGCTTCCACCTGCCTGTACTTTCAGTGTTGTGCTGTTACAAAGTGGTTGTGGTTTATAAGATTTAGAAGACCAGATCCAAAAGGTGGGATGCTTGGAGGGTATCTTTTCTGTCTTTGGATGCTCAGCCAGAGAACAGAGTAAAGTCCAGCACTGCCCATGGCAGCTCTGAGTGCCTGGACACGGTGCTGTTTGCAGGTAGCTCTGCAGATCCACAGCTGAGCTGAAGCCACGCAGCCCATCTGCAGCATCCCCCTTCTGAAAAGGAGAGTGTGAGTCTGATGAGATGGAGGGCAGCCATCTGGAAGGTGGGATTGCCAAAGGGCACAGCCCACTCAAATCACAGGCTGGACATGGGAAAAAAAATCATTTCACTTGTAGTGAAATCTTCTATCACTCCTAGTGCAGTTCTGAACTGTCTGGAAAGTCAGAATCTCCATCACTGAAGATTTTCAAGACCCTGCCAACAAAGGTCATGGCTGACCTGCCAACATATTGGTACTCTGCCTTTACATTAAGTTCTGTAGTTTAACTTTCTTTGGACAGCATTCATTATACCTACCCCATCCTCACTGGCAGAGGACATCAGGAGAGAAGAGATTGTCCTTTGCAACAGCTGGAATGAGAAAATTCACAGGTTTTGTTCATGACAAAAATCTGAAGTGTGCAAAGACATTCTGTTTGCAGTCACATAGAATAAAGATTTATCATTTTAATATCAAAAAGTTTTGTTTCTCTGGCCAAGAAAGCAGAGGAGAGGTGACACAAAAGATGTTCAGAATGGAAGTCTAAAAACACGCATTCCTTTTAGACTGTGTAGACTGAGGTTTCCCAAGGCCCAACCTAACAAATCCCTCCATGTGGGCTGTAGAACAGTTTGCAGACCTCAGGGTGAACTCAACGACTGCATTACTTGAGCAAGATCTGGGAACTGGGTTCTTAGCCCAACGAAACAAAAGTTTAGTGTTAGATTAAATCATGGGATAGTCTTACATATTTTGTCTTCTGACAGAACTGTTCATAAAAGTGTGGCATAGAGTACCTATGTGTCCACACATCTGGCCTCACTACTACACCTGATACACCAACGCTTCTTTCATGCCATACCTTCACTTTTACTGTACTTTGAGATCGGGATGGACAACTCAAGAAGACTTCCAGCTGCATTTTCAAAACTGGTGTTGTGACAACTTCAGAGCACTGGCTGCAATACAGCAATTCCCTGAAACACACAAATTAATGATGGAAAAAACATAGAGAAATAGACAAGCCATAAATCAAATCATTTATCAGTCATAGATCAAAAGAAATAAAACCTCAGTTAGTTTATTGTCCAAAATACATTGCTGGTAGACTTTTAGCAACAAAGCCCTGGTAGATACAGTTGATCATAGCAAATAGAGCTCTTCTGTTGGCAGTAACTCTCTTGGAGGACCTAAACTCTTCTGGCAAAAGGATCTTCCTTTTATAATTTCTGGCAGCATAGAGAGGTTGCTATTTATAGTCACCCCACTTAAGCAAATATTAATCTCATAACCTCCTAAAAGTTATGGCAAAAGAAAATTTGTAGTATAGATTTGGCTGAAGTGACTTATTGACTTAGGCCCTCATTCAGCAAACGTTCAATGTTTTCAGTGCACACTTAAGTCATGCACAAAATTAAGCTCAGCTATAAGTCCTTCTTGGAAGCACTTCTTAAATAAATATTGATAATTCATTTGTTCTCCAAATGAAGCAAAAGAGTCTTTCACAGGTGAGATACTTTTTAAATTGGACTACACTACTATGTGAACATAGACACATCCTTATCTTTCACATGACAGTATAATACAGGACACCTGGTTCTCATTTTCAGCCTTTTTCCCCCCAAAGGACAAAGCATAAAGGGCAAATCTTCTCATATTTAGGAAAATATTATCTATTACAGTAAGACCAACCCAACTTCTCCTTATGCCCTTTGTAAGCTTTTTCAGTAGAAAGAACACCTTCCTTCCTTCCTTCCTGCCTTCCTGCCTTCCTGCCTGCCTGCCTTCCTGCCTTCCTTCCTGCCTGCCTTCCTGCCTTCCTGCCTGCCTTCCTGCCTGCCTGCCTTCCTGCCTGCCTGCCTTCCTGCCTTCCTTCCTGCCTGCCTTCCTGCCTGCCTTCCTTCCTGCCTGCCTTCCTGCCTGCCTTCCTCCCTCCCTCCCTCCCTCCCTCCCTTCCTCCCTTCCTCCCTCCCT